>NW_019154093.1:39729183-39764095 GCF_002288905.1 Enhydra lutris kenyoni
ATGAAACTAGATGGGATTGGGAGGGAGACAAACCATAAGTGACTCTTCATCTCACAAAACGAACTGAGGGTTGATGAGGGGAGGGGGGTTGGGGGGGTGGGATTATGGACATTGGGGAGGGTATGTGCTATGGTGAGTGCTGTGAAGTGTGTAAACCTGGCGATTCACAGACTTGTACCCCTGGGGATAAAAATATATTGTATGTTTCTAAAAAATAAAATTAAAAAAAAATTATTACCCTTATCACACTCTCTTAGTTTCTCATCAGACCGGCATTAAATGACATAAATTCAAGAGATTTTTTTTTTAATAAAATTAGTTTAGAATTGTTACACCTAAAATGTAAGCTATTTTGCTTAGGTATGATTTTGCAGTAGTGCTATATTTGAAAAGTATCTTATTGGTAATAAAAAGTAATTTTAATAGATTTAAAATTACCTCTTATGAAATATTAACTTTATTAAAGAAATTCTTCACTAAAATTTCCCTAGTAGTCATACCCTGTGCTGTGCAAATAATTTTTTGAACAGAAATAGTTAGCAGAGGATTACAACATAAAGAAAATATATAATTAAGAACTAAAACCATTCCTAAAATGTAAGGAAAATATATAATTAAGAAATAGATTATTCCGGGGCGCCTGGGTGGCTCAGTGGGTTAAGCTGCTGCCTTCGGCTCAGGTCATGATCTCAGGGTCCTGGGATCGAGCCTCGCATTGGGCTCTCTGCTCAGCAGGGAGCCTGCTTCCTCCTCTCTCTCTACCTGCCTCTCTGCCTGCTTGTGATCTCTCTCTGTCAAATAAATAAATAAAATCTTTAAAAAAAAAAAAAAAAGAAATAGATTATTCCTAAATATTTGCCATTATAAATTTACATACTACACATATATTCAGTGTCATTAACAGCATCTAGTAATTTTTTTTTTTAACTAAGAGTTTATGGATAAGTTTTAATAGCTAGTCTATCTTGGTTAGTAATTTTATTTCTTTTTCAGGACTGATTATATTTCAAATAACCTTATGTAGTTAGTTATTGTATGACAGAAAGAATCAAGTCTTGGACAGGGCAATTACTCTTCACAATAACTAATATAAAATTGGATCCAGATTACTCAAATTTTTTATTAAAACTATTGATGTTTGATGATTTTGAAAGTAAGCCTTGAGGATTTATAGTTACATTAAGATGTAAATGCCATTTGAGGAACTGACTTAGCAAGAAGAAAGTATATTGTAGAATAAAAGACGAAAGAAGGTAAGGTTCAGAAAAAAAAAAAAAACAACTAATTTATGTATTAAATGTGTTGAATCTAAATAGCCATCAATATTGTTTGAGTGGAAGAATAACAAATCTTCAAAGTACCTAGTGGCTCAGCCAGGATCTAAGCTTTTGTGAAAATGGGTATTTATGTTTTATATCACTAAATGTAATTACAAAGAATGTGAATTTTTTATAAGGAACTTTGTTGTTAAAAAGTTGTAGATACATTACAAAATGTTCTTTTACTATTATAGATCTTTTAAAAAATAAAAATATCAGGTGTAAATGTCTATAAAATGAAAGATCAATCAGAAACCTAAGTATTAAAAAGTTGTTTATAAATGACACGCTTACCCTTTTTGTCTCCAAAGCCAATACTTCATAGTGGGCATTCACCTGCTTCTGAATCATCAGTGTCACAGGGCACAGATTTTACTGAATATCTAGAGAATAATTATCTTCTCAAATGGCAAATGTTACAACCTTCAGTTCCTAATTACCTAGGGAGATTTTACATTTGACTCCATACATAAATTCATACATTCAGAATTCTTAAGTTGCACTAGGAGATTGATTTGACCTTTAATCATAACAACTGTATCACTTACATATATCACTTACATCATTAAAAAATAAATATTTACCAGTATGTTCACAATATACTCTTCATGTTACTTATTTTTTGATAAAACGATGGTATTTCCATTCATAATGTCTTTTGAAGTTCAGAAAATTAAGTAATTTGGAAACTAAATTATCTTTTTCATGTATATTTACTTTTATATTTCTGAGCTCTATAGAAAGAAAACAAATTAAAGCATCTTTTCTGTCACACTTATATTCAGTAACTTTAAAAATGGTACTAAGAGCTATGAGGGCTTAATCATTGTTATGTTAGTGTAGGCAAAATGGCCAACCATTTTCATTTTTACAGAACAGCTAACCCATTGAGCTCTTTTAGAGTAAACTGGAACCTATATGCATGCAAAGCATTTAATCACAAAAAACTTGGGTTAAATAAGGTACTTAAGAATATTCAGGACCTAAATGAGAAGACACATTGGAAAGAGTCTAGTCTTTAGAATCTGAGCTGGGATGTGTACTGTTGTACTTAGTGGTTTTGAAACCTTGGGCAAGGCAATTAATTTTCTTGGACATTCATCTCTTCATCTCTAAAGTAACAGTGATAATGCCTACCTCATGGGAAGGTCAGCAGAATGAGAAGCTATGTTATAAAACACAGGGCCTCTTGGGTACCTAATAAGTAATAGTGAAAGTTGTTCAAAAGTCTATCATCCTGACTGCTATTCCCAGCATCTTTAGTTAAGGGTGTTTAGTGCTACCCTGCAAAAATCCCCTAAAGTTAGATGGATTGAGGTAAAAGGTGCAATCCCAAAGTAAGGTCCTGAAGGAAAGGTTGAAAGAGAGTGCTTTGCATGAGACAAAAATCATTTTGTTCCCCAGAGGTAAGGACTGAGAAAACCAGATGTTACAAAATTGGAAGGGAAATCTACAGGGGAATCTGGAGGGGAATCTCTAATCTATAGGGGAATCTGATGGGCAATTTGTAGGGGAATCTCTATTGGGGAATCTCCGTAGTGCAACAGGAGCTAGGCATTGTGTTGGAATGAAGGAACTAAAAAAATTCTGAGAATGTGAATGCTTATGTTACATTCAAAGTGTTTAGATTTGCAGAGCTAAATTTAGACCCTCCTTTCCCATAACAAATGCTTTGTTATGAGTAGGGATTTTTCCCTGGTGGAAATCAAGTAAGAAACACTGCTTGATGTGGTAGGGATAAGTAATTGCATATTTGTAAATAAGGATAAGTGAGCATTAAAAAAAGAAGGAAAAAAAAGCAAAAGGAGCATTACTGTGAATTCACAAAGTACCCGAGAAATACCTTGAATTTCATAGGATGTGGGCCTCTAATATTATCCAGTGTTATCCAGAGCACACGCAAATAAAATTCTACAATAGAGCCAAACTGCCTGAGTTAGAATACTGGCTTCCCACTATTGTGTGTTCTTGGGCAAGTTACTTAACCTCTCTGTGTCTCACTTTTCTCACTGTAACAGCAGCAATTAACGGCAGTACCTGACTTGATAAGGTCCTGGGCATCGAATGTAATTCTCTTAGAAGAATGCCTGGCACATACAAGGAGCTTTAAATAAAGACGACTATTATTATTAGGAAAGTGCCTGCTGACCTTCCATCAGTAGCTATCATTATGATGTAAAATACACTAAGTGGCCTAGAGATGTCTTACTCATCAGAAAGGAAGGCTTGAGATTACATACAGACCAAGGAATGATCAGAAATTTTTGAAGGGTAAAGCTTTCATGACTTCCTTCAGCTATATTTCTTTGAGAAAAATCTAATCTATGGCGTTTTAATAGAGGTCATAAATAGGGTGATGGAAAGCAGAGTGAGGGAATTATCACAAAAAAAAATCACTTTGCTAAGTATACTGCTATCACCCTATTGTTAATACATCCCCACTACCAGAATTAAAAACAGAAAAAAAAAAAAATTTAAGAAGGGTCTGTATAGTGTTCAACTTTCATCTACCTTCCTCTGCATGTCTTCTTCTTCTCAAGTATAATGCAGACGTTCAGTAACATTTAATCCCTAATTTAATAAACAATGTTCGGGCTTACATTTCCATATGTGTAAGTCATTAAATTGTTTATATTTTTGAAAGCCACTACAAACGCTGAAAACCATTAGATTCCAAAAATTATTTTTCCAACTCCACTTTTAGAAAATTCTATAAAGTATTGACATAAGTACTATTAACCTATGTTACTGTAATGGTTAAGCAAGTTGATACTGGAATCTATTGTGTTATCTATAGTATTAGCTCTTTTTGATACTTTTAGCTTCCAGTCATATGTTTATATAAACACACACACAGATATGCCTATATATAAGACAATATTTTAATTATAAATGATATTTTAATTATCAAGAATCAACTCTATCATTTATTTTTTTAAATAGGCCAGAATTATATAATAAATTTCATATTTTTTCAAAACAGATGATTTACATTTTGACAAAGATAACATTTATCAACTGAGAGTTTTTAATCTGTATTGCAAAAGCAGTGCTCAAGTCTGGGAAAAGGAACTTAGAATCTGGAAGATATACTTAAACTATTTGTTAAATACTTTGGTGTTATATTTATGTTATTAAGTATATCTTTTATTTTTTTTTAAGTTCATTTTTAAAGAGAGCTAATGATCACAGTTTCTAATGTATTCTAAAGTGCCTGTAAATTAAAATTTGTTTAGAGAATTAGATTCACCCTCTGATTTCAAAGATGTTTTCCCAAATAAGAAAAATCTGTTCCAACATGTAATGAAAATCACATTTCTAAATTCCACATTCTTTAAAGATGTTCTGCTTTTATCAAAAAGCAGATTTTGTACAATGAACAGTACACTGTATAATTTTTCCACTCAATCCCTTTAAGAAGTTAGTAAAATGAACAATCATTCCACATGATCTTTACACAGTACATTAGAATATATCATACAGATAATCACTAGTTCAGTGGGAGTTCTCTGATTGCAGAGGATTTAACTGTTTAAGCAACCATTGGGTAGAATACTTAGCAGATTTCTCTGTTGGAAATATCACATGAATCATTTGCCAAACTAATTCTAACAAAGCAAGCGGTGCAAAGTTCACACCAAAAGTTAAAATGTGCTCTTTAAGAATGGAGTTACTTATCTCCCTCACAAAATTCTCTTTGGTGTAATGACAATGATAATTGATTTCAAAATTATTTTCAACTAATACCTAACTTTAAAAAATGTATTACTGATTGGTACATATGGCACCTATGAAGTTATTTTTATAGGCTTTACTGTTAGAAACTGGTTTGCTGAAATCAGATAAGTAGGTTTCATATACATTTCACAAGTCATACGTAAATCAAATTATGGTGATCTTCATTAAAAAAAATCTAGATTTATGCTGAATTCATATAAACAAAGCAATAATGGCCTTTACCTAGTCCTTGAATCTCAGATACTTTCCAAAATATGACTCTTAGCTAGTCACTTTCCATCTTTTCATCTATCTTATAACCAAAATATACTCTGAATTGGTCCTATTCATCTACTATAAAGCTGACTATTTCTCAAATCTGTCAAAGTTAATTTGAATTCTACTCTTATAGTATCCAAGGTTTTTTTTTAGCATTCAAGATTCTATCAGCTGCATACAACTTCCTATCATCCAAAACTTAATATGCATGCTCCTGTTTCAGCCTCCCAAATAGTGAATTACATGAAATAACACTGATCCTGTAACTGAATCCTTCCATCTAAGATTCAATATAGCCTTTTAGGTCAACACTTATACTCATTCATAAATATACATCACTCAGCTATTCTAATAACATGTGCACCTTAGTAATAATCATTACTGTTTCTAAAACTTTTCATTGTCATCACTAGAGGTATGGAAGAATTCCAAAAGTGTCCAGAAGGGTCACATCATGATTCATACACTGCCTTAGAGTGACACTGCAAGTTCGAAAGAAACAAATGCATGAAACCTGTTGGCCAGAGGAGCAACCAAGGAGAGCAGACATAAAAGAAAGTGATAGAGTGTCACTGTATTTATACCCATTTCACAGCCACTCCTTCAGACTAACTCTGGAAGGCTGCCCTATTAAAATCTTTCATAGCTTCTTTTCACATACGTTTTTCTATCTTTCTTTTCTTTTTCTGAAATATTTTTTCTTTCCTTTACTATCTGCTTAAATACTGCTTCCTCCATAAACTCTTTTAACTAAGAGCACAAATTCTAAATCATGATTGCTTGGATATGGTATCTTGCTCTACCATTCAAGACTGATACCTGGGACAATACATGACCTCATTTTGTATCACATTCTTCACATTTAACATGTGGGTTATAATAGGACCTATTTCAGGAATGTTTTAAAGATTAAATTAATATATAAAAAGAATTTATAATGAAAGTAATTATGTGGGTGTTTGCTACTATTATTATAATTATTGATTTTATGTGAGATCTTGTCCACCATGACAGAATTTATTAATTGTATTTCTTCCCAAATGACTTTGTACATATATTCCAAACATATAACATTGTAGTAATTTTGCTTGTTAATTTGTGTGGTTCTCTACCTATGCTGTGAACAGGCAAAGAGCAGGAGCCATGTTACATTAATTTCATGATCTTCTGAACATAGATGGTCCATAATTAGTTAATTTTACTTTTAGGAAGAATGGCAAATAGAAAGAATGAAGGAGTAAAGAGGGTAGAGTTTTATAAAGAAAGTAAGATTTTGGTCTTGCCTTGTAACATAAATTTGGAAGGATTCTCCAGTAATTCACCAATACACAGCCTCACTCATACAGATGCAGAAGGATTCTAGTAAATACTAGTCCGTGAGGTGCCTGCACCTGGGTCACATAAGGATGGGCATTTCTAAAACTACAAGCAGGACACACCCACATCTACTGAATTAGGATCTCTTCATGGCCTCAGAGTCTACATTTTAACAAACTTTCGAGGTAATTCTAATGCAGAGCCAAACACATAAACCATGTTTGTGCTGCATTTTAATCCATTCAGGTAAGGATATTCAGCTTCCTCCAGAGAGAAGGTAAGACCAAAAAAATTTCCTTAGGTAGCTGAATGAATTGTTACCAACCATTACCATCGCTATAACTGCATTACAGCCTAGCCTTGAAAAACAATGTCTCTTAAACCATGTGCTGTGATAGATTTTTAAGTAATACTTTTTTTCCCTTAAAATAATAGAAAATAGTTTCAATTGCATCATAAGGCCCTATTCCTTTTTTTATTTTTTTATTTTTTTGTTTACTTTTATCAAGGGTTTTTTTGGTATATCTGGAAGGACAAAGAAAATAGACTCCATTCTGTAGAGGTAGGCAGGGAAGAAGCAAGGAGAAAAGAGAGGATTGAAACAATCTAGGTCATTACCCATCTTTATATTCCTATGAATTTCATCCTTTACCACACCAGTATGAAGATATCTACGCTCCTCAGAGCCTCTTCACCCTTCTAAAGAAAACAACAGAAGGATATGAGACATCTAAGAGGAGGAAGATGAAAATGAATTAAAAGGTATACAGAGTAGTCTTAAAAAACAGCCAGGTGGCTCTGCAGCTAGGTTTTCACTTCTCAATCCAGATAGTTACAGGTAAAGATATCTATCATACTTTTGTTTTCACCAAATTTTTTTTTAAGAGTTTATTTATTTATGACAGAGAGAGCACAAGCAGGGGGAGCGGCAAGCAGAGGGAGAGTGAGAAGCAGACTCTCTTCTGAGCAGACAGCCTGATGTGGGTGGATCCTAGGACCCTGGGATCATGACCTGAGCCAAAGACCAAGGCTCAACACCAAATTTTAACAAGCATTTATAATCTGACTATATACAGAAAAATGCAGATTTACTAAAATATAAAGAAATATAATATCGCTCTATCATCAGGGAATTGAAAATCTACAAACAGATGTTGACACATTTATACATTTGCATCAAGGTACAGTTCTGTTAAAAGCAAAGTATAGAAGCTAAGGTAGTCTTGAGGAGGGGGAGCAATCTGCAACAGCCGCCCTGATCAGGAAAACTTGGCCACAGGATGTCCCTTCTGGCAAGAAGAATGTATTGAATATGGAGGGCATGGTGAGAGGATAGAGGGAAAAAGGTAGCAGTGTACATTTCAGTACATTGTAAGCTAAGGTGCAGAAATAGGGAAGCATAAGGTGTACTAGGAGTATATCAACAAACTGGCTGGAACATTGGCTGCGAAGGTCGGTGTGTGAAGGATGAATTGGAAGGTAGCAAGGATATATGAAATAAAATCATATTTGTAAAAGCATTTTGGGAAATGTGAAATGCCAAGCATATGTAATATAGCAGTATTATTTTTAGGAAGGAGCAAAAAGTAAGTGAGACCTAGAGGCAGGAATAGTACAGTGTTTTGAACAGTAAAGAGAATTACTTATTGAGACTAGAACAGACTTATCAAAGAGTAATGGAGGAGGTGATTAAAGTGAGTTCTGAGGAGTCCATTAAGCAATTTCACTGATATAGGACGCCACATTAGGTTCTGCACATGAAGTAACATGATTAAGCTATGCACTGAGACACAACATTTGAAACAGTTAAGAACTGAGAATAATCTAAGCAAAAGATATTTACGAAAGCCAACCTTACATTTATTTATTTATTCTTAGATTTATATTTTAGAAAGAGGAGAGAGAGCATGAGTGGGGTGAGGGGCAAAGGGAGAGAATCTTCAAGCAGACTTCCTGCTGAGTGTGGAGCCTGATAGGAGACTAAATCTCAAGACCCATGAGATGACCTCAGCCAAAACCAAGAATCCTACTCTCAATCAGGGGAGCCACTCTGGTGCCCCAAGGCCAATCTTTTAGAGTAAGGTCAGGGAGATTAAAAACCCAAAATTGAAGACCTCAAATAAAATGCAATTTTGAAATACCTATACTGATATCTAGTCTATCATTAGAAATAATAATTGGTCATCCCTTGTATGTTTTATTGCACATGTAAATTATGATTTTATCATTTCAATACTAATTATTGATTATGGGTTATTTATTTCTGAAGAGGTACTTTTTATGCTATAAAAGAAAAAGGGGAGGAATATAAGGTATTAACAAATTTATCGTTTGATTCTCTCCTACTGAGGTCTTTGATTGGTGTAAGTCACTTTCAGTTTGCAAGGTATCTGATATGATAAGGTTTCATTTTTCTAATATTTCAGAGTACAATTTTGGGTTAGATATACAAAATATTCCACAGAGATTTCTGTTATGAAGAAAGAGCTATTAAGATTCAAGTGGCACTATGTACTATGCAGCTGAGAATTCTAACCCTGGGTTAAAATATTTTGTTATAATTCTAGTTTCTGTTTGTTCAGGATAGTTAAAAAAATATTTTCTATACTATGTTGATTCTTCTAATAAAAATACATTCCTGACATTAACCAGAATATCCAAAGTTTTTTAGGAAACAAAACAGATGAACAGAAGGAAAGGGGGAAAAAACAGGGGGGCAAACTATACAATACTCCTAACTATGGAGAACAAACTGATGGTTGCTGGAGGTAGGTGGGTGGACAGGATGGGTTAAATGGGTGACAGGTATTTAAGGAGTGCATGGATTGTAATGAGCACTGGCTGTGTAAGTGATGAATCACTAAATTCTCTCCTAAAACTAATATAATGCTACGTATTCACTAACTGGAATTTAAGGAGAAACTCAAAACAGAAAAAAAAATTAAAATTCAAAATTCTAAACTTTATTATTCATATTTTCTTATTTCATGTATCATCTTTCTTGACATGTTTTCACAAATTATAAGGTTAAAATTGGGAATATTCATGTAACATATAGATTCATGAGAGTCCTATGTCACACCATAGCGAAAGTATGTTAGAATATAAGGAACAAACATGAATGTTTAAAGAAAGTTACATTTCTTTGTGTCTTCCTCAATTTCTTTCATGAGTACTTTATAGTTTCCTGAGTATAGATTCTTTGCCTCTTTGGTTAGGTTTATTCCGAGGTATCTTATGGTTTTGGGTGCAATTATAAAGAAAGTTACAACATATGCCTTCATTTTTCACAAATGAGACCGGCATATAAAAAACCATGATAAAATCCTGAATTACAGATTATTTAAAGTAAGTGTGATTTTATAGTTTACTGTGGGATTCATACTTTCTCTAAATAATGAACTTTCTGTTACATGGACAGGTTTGTTTACAGATTAGCCAGGACTAAATGAGGATTCCAAAACCACAGAATCTCCTGGGTGGGATGCCTGTGACATTCTTCCAGAAATCTCCCAACTATCAATGTTAATACCTTGCTAGAGGGGAATACAACCTTAACTTGACAATGGCAAAGCCTCAGTCTGGTCCTCTTTAGCATATGGAAGTTCTTTTGAAACCTTCCTTTTCCTTACTTCCCCCAACTCCGAAGCATAGAATCACCACTTCTCAAGACCCTGGTGCAGCAACTCTTTCTGCCCACAGGTAACATCCTGTGCTTTAATAAACCACCATTTTGCACCAAAATAAATAACCATAGAAGCTAATATTTAAAATCAATATCAATAAATATCAATCAGACTAAATTAATGTAATGTGTATATGTTCCAGGATATTATAAAATGAGAGGCATTATTTTTCAGTTCCAAATATTAAACATGTGAAAGTGAAATGTCTTGTAATTTTAAGTTAGACCCTTTCTTTCCAGAGTATTTTATTAGGGAGGCTGGGTGGTATAGTTAAATTTGGAAGGCTTAAAATCCTGTGTTCTCATTTTGGTTTTGATAAACAGTAGTCACATGGCCTGAGGCAGGTTACATACAAATAACACATACATGCAATGATAACTTATGTAGAGTTGTAAGCATCACATGAGATAATTTAGTAAAGTTCCTGTACAGCACCTGTCATGCAATAGATGCTCAATAATTATTTTTACTTCCTTCTCCCTCTCCCACCATATTTCATTTCTTGTCTTACTACCTGTAGTTAGGGTTTTCTGAAGATTTATTTTTGAGAGAGACAGAGAGTGTGTGTGTGTGTGTGTGTGTGTGTGTGTGTGTGTGTGTGTGCATGTGCATGTGTGGTGGAGGGCAGAGAGAGAGAGAGAGAGGAATCTCAAGCAGATTCCCACTGAGCTATGAGCCCAAATGCAAGGCTGGTCTCTCCACCCATGAGATCATGACCTGAGCTGAAACCAAGAGTCAGATGTTCAACCCCAGTTTTTATTTATGATTTAAATGTCTGATAGTCTGGGGCATCTGGATGGCTCAGTCAGTTAAATGTTTGCCTTCTGCTCCATTCATAATCCCAGGGTCCTGGGATCTAGCCCCGCATTGGGCTCCCTGATGGGTGGGGAGACTGCTTCTTCCTCTCCTACTCTCCCTGCTTGTGCACCCACGTGCTCTGTCTCTTTGAAATAAATAAATAAAATCTATTTTTAAAAAGTGTCTGATAATATGTATTTGATTAGTTTCCACCAGTTGCTCTGACAAATGTCAAATCCCTACCTTTGTTAAGCAACCCATTCAGTAAGGATACTATAAGGAATCCCTTACATCTCCCTCTTTCCTCCTCCATCAATTGATAGTTATTTCTTTAGCATTGTAGCAAATATTAACAATGCTAAGATATGGTCCCTGTCCTTAAGAACCTCAGACTCCAGTAGGAGATGCATGAAAATAAGTAATAAAATATAATTGGATATTGACCATTTAAACACATGCCAAACTTAAAAAAAACCCTTAATTTTACAGTAGACTCTATAAACCATGCTAAATACTCATATCGAATTGGTTCAGTAAATATTTATTACCTGCTATGTGTCAGGCTGATAGAATTAAAAAAAAAAAAATAGTCTCCACAAGGACATGAAGTTTCAGGGACCATAGTGAAAGTTGAGCAGTACTTGGGAATGTCAGTCCTCCTAAGGCACTGATGTCACCTTCCAGCAACGTGACTTACGATACAGACCCTTATATTCTGCAGTCTTCATTCTTTCAATGATGTAATCCTATTGCATTTCATCTGGAATAATCATTTATGGCCTTAGTGTTCTCTCCTCAATCTCTTCGTAAAGAGGCTCATGCTGGCACAGTCCAGCAAGACACTTGTCGTCTCAAAACTTACACAGAACAGAGTGAATAAGAGAGGGTTTTAAAGATTTTATTTTTATTTATTTGACAGACAGAGATCACAGGAAGGCAGAGAGGAAGGCAGAGAGAGAGAGTAGGGGAAGCAGGCTCGCCGCTGAGCAGAGAGCCCGATGTGGGGCTCGATCCTAGGACCCTGGGATCATGACCTGAGCCGAAGGCAGAGGCTTTAACCCACTGAGCCACCCAGGAGCCCTGAGAGGGTTTTTAAAGTACTGGAAATGGCTGAGATAAACCTGTGGTGCTGGAGACCTAGTGAGTGGAGGCTAGTGACCAGATTGAGTTATAGACAAACAAAAAAACAAACAAAGACACTGTGCAGTAAAATACATTTCCTGAAAGGTCTACGTTGCATTTTTCCTCCTAACAATGTTATGAGTCTCACTTCCCACGTAATGAACTCTTCCAAACTGCTGAGAGAAATATTACTTCACATGAGCCTTCAGGTCTAAGAAACAACTTTTTTGAGAATAGTTACCTTATTTCTCAACTAAGAAAAAAGATAAAAGATTAAAATATGGCAATGACAACCAATCACTCTTTGGTATGGAAACTTATTTCCGATAAGAGAAGAATATGTTCCCAGTCTTTGTTGCTTTTCCATGAGAATGATCTTTTATCCCTAAGTATATCAAACCACAAATGAACAGTCAACACTCTGTGCTCAGGAAAATAAGGTCTAATTTTCAATAATTAACAATTAAATAATTTTTCAGTCAAAATTCTTTCCTAAAATTTATCCTGTAAAAAATTAACTTTTGTATTTATTTTGTTAGTACTTTTATTTGTTTTCTTTGAATTTAGAAAAAAAATTTAGAGATAACTTTTAAGTATTTCAACAGTGATTTGTCAATTATTTTCTTTTTATGCTACTTAATTTGTTGTTCACATAAATTTCTATTGTTTTGGGTAGCTAAGTATTATTCTAAAATTAAAATCTGTAAAGGCAATCTGAATTGAAGCTATATAATTTTCATTCGATAAAAATTACAAAATTCCTCAAATACAATAACAAAAAATAAATGAAAGGAGGAAATATTAAAATTAGAAATAGAATTTACCTCAAATTTGCCCTATAGCCTTCACTTATTTTGTGCTAGAAGGAATACCAAAAAGGGATTTGAATTGTAATTCACTGCTATTGAACTGTTTGAACTGTAATTGACTGCTGCATTCAAAAAAATTTTGTTGTTGTATTCGGTAAAATTTAAAAAAAAATCTAAGGAGGAAAGTCTGACATTTCCCTCCATAATCCACATAAATCCTGCAACTAAAAAACTGAAATGGAAACTGAACCATGATAATTTCATTAAAGTGTTTGCTTTCTTAATATAAGAAAATTTGTATAGCATGATATCTTGATTTGGAAATTAGATATCTGTTGTTATACAATTATCATAAGTATAACTTGAGAAATGATGACTTCTCTTGTGTGTTTTAACATTAGAAAAAAACTGAGTCTAAGAGATTATGTGAATTAACTTGAATTCAAATAACAAATATTCAGAAATGGCCACAACCCAGGTCTCCAGATACCTGATTTTCCCTTTCTACTGAAGTTATAAGTAGGCTAATTCAACATGAATTAATCAATTCTATGTGAGAACTTATATATATATATACACATACACACACACACACACACACACACCATATATATATATACATATATATAAAATATATATACACTATATATATACACACATATATACACACACACACATATACATATATACACACACGTTTATTTGTCTGTTTTGAACTTTAAGAATGTAGACCAAGTATTCATGTTCTATAAAATATATGAAAGAGAGACCACAAATACTTTTCTTCTTACACACTAAGTGGCCAAGGGCTAGAGGATGCCTAGACACGTTAAGATTGTGAAGCTGTGCCTTGGTTAGAAATCAGTAGGCAATATCTGCACAATTATGTAAAAGAGAATGATCTATATGTTGCAGATAGTCTAAATCCTTGAAAACTATTTTTCCTTGAGCTGCCATTTTACCCAGAAACCACCCAAATTAAAAATTACTTTTATAATAAATGAAGGAAAACAAAAATGACAGCACCAATCTAATGTGGCTTCAGGTTTTATATAAATTAATACTTGTACTACAGAATCAACAAATAAGTAGTAAGTATGGGTATAAACCCTAAATCAACAAAATAAACCTATGTAATACATATTATTAAGCACTCTGTGAAATAGGTTTTTACCACAATTTACAGTTAAAAACATGTAATATCATGTTTTACCTTTCCAAATTTTGTAGGCCTTTATATAAAATAAAGAAAAAAGATAACAAAGAGGAGTTAAATACAAATTTAGTGGTTCTTCCTATTTCTCTATTTCTAGATCATTCAAAATAAAGCAAGTTAATAATAGAGACAGTAAAGCATAAGGGTGATAGTAAAGCATAAGGGTGATAAGAATGAAATTTTAGTATTAGATTTGCATTCTAATTCTGTCCCTGGACTGTGAATGAGGACACATTACTTTCCCTCATTTTTTTTCAGTTTTACTATCTGTTAATTTCTTTAATAATAATACCTACCTGAGAGAGACATTGTGAGAGTTTAATAAGATGATATGATACAGAAATCCTTAGAATAATACTTGGCATATACTAAGCATTTAACATGCATTGGTTATTAAGTAAAGAAAAATATTTATATCTGTGGTGAACTCTTATAGTTAGGGTTATTTTTATATTATTATTTTTATTTCCATCCCCAAATTAAAGGAGGATGGGAGGGGTAATGATGTGGTTTATAATATGGAACATTAATATCAAATGACAAAATAATGGTAACATGGTATCATCATCATCAAATATACTTGATGCTAAATTATTTTTCTTGATAGGTCATGCATTTATTGTTTAAAGTGAATTACAACTTAAAATAATTCTCTATTATTTACCTGTTATCTATTATTTATCTACTATTATTCCTTTAAAAACAACAAGTTTCTACAAATTTCTGGTTGCACTATAATGAGTTGAGGTGCTAAAATGTGTTCTCTAATGGGAAAAAATTAAAGTACAAAGCACTGATAAATAGTCATATACCACAAATGTAATAGATTTTAAATATATATTATATATGTGCATATGCATGTATATATTTCACTTAATCTTCACAATTAGATATTAAATACCATGATGGCAGAGATCAGATCTGTCCTGTTTCTAGACTTAGTGCTCAAGGACACATGGTTACTTAGTAAATCTCTTGACTGATTTTAGGTCAGAATGACAGGAAAGAGCTTTCATTCATTCATTCACCAGCTCCTTACTGAACCTCTGTTGGGTTTACTAGTTTCTACTACCATAAACTAGTAATTTGCTTTGATACTGTATATAAAATATAATCATCTTAATAATAAACACTTATCAGGTATTTATATGTCAGACTGTCTTAATAGATTATAAATGTACTATTTAAGCCCCACCAAAAAGCTATGAAATACCTTATTCCCATTTGTCAGATGAAAAAAAAATCAAAGCACACATAGGCTAATTGTATTACCCAAGGTTACTAAATTAGTAAATGATAAAGCTGAGATTCAAATTCTTGTCTCATTCCTGCATCTGCCCTACATGACTACAACATTATAGCTACACAGGAAGGGGGCACTAACTCTGCCTGGAGGCAAATGAAATTTTTATGTAAATATTCCTATAGCATATTATTAAATTCCCAGAGTATGATGCTATCCTTCTATAAAGCAAGATAATATATTTCTAGAAAGACAAACGATAGCTTTATATTAATATAACTAATTTATAGTAACATAGCTTTATATTAATAATGTATTTGGAAACCATTATGTAGTATGATTACTAAAAGTAGTGTTAATTATACTCACATTAATCTTGTCATTACAAAAGATAAATGTAGTAAGATATAAATTAAGTATATATTAAAATGAATAATTAAGTAAAATTTTCCCTTTTTCTATTCTTTATATATCTTAAATAATTTTCAATAAGTTCTGTATCTATTTAAGCATGACTCTGATTATATATATTACAATTATATAGAATGCTTTAGTTGTATTAATGAAGATAGGCCATATAAATCAAGTCAAATTATTTGTACACCATAAATTTACACTTCTAGCCTCAGTTAAAATCACTGAACATATCCTTACAAACACTAAACTTAAAACGTCACTTTAATTCTTTAGAAGGATGTCTCTTAGATAAGCATATGGATAAACTTTAACTTAGTGGGAGAAAATAGTATCTGTATCATATGGTGGTTATGAGAATGAAACAGTAAATAATCCGGAATTTCAGGAATGGTGTATGTGTCTGTTTTTACCATTGGACTTTGAAGCAGGGTCTTGTCATAGTTAAATTTCTGTGGTACTATCCAGACAGTTTTGATATTAGGTACATTTCTTAAGTAGATTTTTAAAAAGTTATTTTCTTTATAAATAATACACAAAAACTACAATTTGACTATAATTAGATGATATTGGAAAATGAGATCTGTTATATGTGTAAATTTACTGGATAATATATACTATAATTATTATCTCTCATTATCTAATTATATGCATTATGAATCTCAAATATTACACTACTTATAGTGCTGTTTTATGCCAATTCGAATTATTTCTAAAAATTAGTATATTAATTTCTGTATGACAGAAGTCTAGATAAATACCATTATGCTGTTAGTATATTCTTGGTTTTTAATTCTCAAGGTTTTTAATTGAAATTTAAATTGGAAATTAAATTCTCTCTGTTTTAGGTTAATAGGAGATTTATAGAGAAAGCTAGATTTATCCTTTCAGATTTATCTAAGTATAGTAACTTAATCTGATTTTCCAGTACACCATATTTAGTCCTTGATCCCAAGTTAATTCTATGTGTCATTAATAATTTACTTTATTCAACATTCTTTTTTTGTTTTGTTTTGTTCTGGTAATATATTCAACATTCTTTTTTTGTTTTGTTTTGTTCTGGTAATAAGTGGTAGAGAACTTTTCTTTCCATATATATATATGTGAATTCCTTATTTATTCATATTCAAAATATATATTCCAGGATGCAAGAGAGGATTACTGCATGTAGGCTGCTACAAATGCCTTAGTTTTATTGGTTACTAATTTTAAGATGTACATCTTTTAGATCGTTCTCTTTCTGACATAACCCACCTTATTTTCACTATCCAAGAGATTGAGAAATTTTAGATCCGTTAGATTTTGTAAACCTGTTCTATCTACTTTACATAGCATGACACATGATTCAAAAGTTTTCTGGCCCAAAATATGAAATCATACCCATTTTCAATTTTGCTTAATACACACATACACATAAGCATGAAAGCAAAACACTGCCTGTCTAGGCATCGTCCATCACAACGACAAAGTTACCAGCTGGGAATTGTAAATACAGCCAATTCGTATTATTTGCAGTAGTTATATTCTATTAAGTTGCTGCAACCACTGAATCAGCAAATACTGAACAACTGCTCTTAGGGGAAATACAACCTTAGATTCCTGGGAGATGCTAGTCACAATATTTTCATCACCTAATCAATATAGAACCTTGTTTTGTATGTGTTTCTGTTTAAAGATCCTTTAACATTTTAAGACGTTGACACTCAGAGCCTTAACAAGAGTTAAGGCTTCATTAACTCATTGAACTCACAGCCAACAGCACTATAATTCATGCCCGAATGAAACTTACCTAACACGTGTGTCTCTCCATAAGATACATCACAGCCTTTTGTACTCAGGAACACTAGATAGTACTTCAGGGTTATGGTTGGGGGCCACTTTAAACAGTGAAATCAAAAACAGAAGGCAAAAAAGGGTGGAAAATGTGGCCCTAAATAGACTGCAAAAAGGACACTTGGTTCTAGTGTGAGGACAGAAATAAGAAGAGCATCACCTTGTTTGACCTCACATGGAAATGTATGCAGTGGTCAACTCAAATTCTTTGCTGCTCTATGCATGTTCACAGATGACCATGAAGGGCCCCAAGCTTTGATTTGGGGGTTAGAAATAAATTACACCAAATTCACAAATATGGAATCCATCAATAATAAGGATCAACTGTATGTTGTCAGAATTTCCATGCGGGGTCATTTGGCCCAATAAAGAGTTTTTTCATTTTTTTTTTTAATTTCTTGAGAAGTAATTAAAGAGATTTTAAATAATTTATTCAGTAAATAAATTAGAATTTATTAAAGAAATGTATAGGACCTAAAAGGCTTATAATGCTATATCTACTGGAATATCTGAGCCCCTTGGTAAGCTCCAGGGAAGGAGATTCTTCCACATTACAAGTTCTACTTAGCTTCTGAGTCAATGGGTACAGTCATGGCACCATTAATAATTCTTGAAAGACTGAAGCACATTTTGGTGTAATAAGGCATCAATTTGTATTTTAATAATTCAGACAGATTTTGTAAACAGTCACATAGCCGTCAAATATTTAATCATAGCATTTCAAAGTAATACAGAAGAATGTTATTATTTATAAGAAAATAAAATGCAGTTTCCTATTCATTTACAAGAGTCAAATATTATTTTTAAATATAGGAGAAATAAATTTAGATGAGAAAAACACTTTAACCAGGCATAAAAATTTTCTGCATATACAGTAATGAAATATGACATTCACATTTCATTTTAACAAAAACAAAAAAGGGGCATGTGGCTAGCTCAGTCAGTCAAGCATCCAACTCTTGATTTCGGCTCAGGTCATGATCTCAGGGTTGTGAGATTGAGCCCCTGTGCTGACTGGCCCTACGCTGCTGTCTGCTTGGGATTCTCTCTCTCTCCCCCTCTCTCTCTGCCCCTTCCCCACCCCTAAATAAATAAATAAATAAATAAACAAACTGCTAAGTAAATATTACATTAATCTAAAACAACTCTAAATTCTAGACTTCTAATATATATAATTAAGTTTGTAACCTAACACTCTCAACCTAAGTGTCAAAAATTATTTACATAAAATTCAATGTTATAAAACATTAAATCCTAAATGGGGATAAATTAATACATAATACAAATTAAACACAAGTTTTAAAACAAGAAATCAAAATATTATTTACTACCTTACTAATATTCTTTTTTTTTTAAGCATTTTATTTATTTATTTGACAGAGAGAGAGAGATCACAAGTAGGCAGAGAGGCAGGCAGAGAGAGAGGGGGAAGCAGGCTCCTCCCCGAGCAGAGAGCCCGATGTGGGGCTCAATCCCAGGACCCTGAGACCATGACCTGAGCCGAAGGCAGAGGCCTAACCCACTGAGCCACCCAGGCGCCCCCCTTACTAATATTCTTACCAGTATGTGTCATAAGGTACTTGTTCCCTTGAAATATTTAAATTCCATTTTTACAATGAGATGGATTATAATTATCTTATCAGAGAAAGTGTTTATCCCATTCCATAAAGTCAAACTGATTTTATCTGTCCATTGTCTGTTTACAATGATCTAAATTAATACTTCTTCCAGTCTTATGCTCTTTCTTTCCATCAATTGCTTTTCTAAAATATGATACCAACTAGATCATTCTGATGCTTGAAACAATTTACAACCAACAAAATAATACTCAAGCTGTCACCAGTCTTAAAAATCTTTATGATCGTGTCCTTGTCTAGTTCTCATGCCTCACCTCTTGCCATGCTTCCTCCACACATATGGCCTAACACGAACGCAGCAACTTTAATTCACCCCAAATCATGCTATTGTTTTATATCTATGCTTTGCATCCCTACCTTAGAATTCTTTTCCCTTTAGCTTGCCTAAAGAACTCTTCCTTAACAATCAGCTCAAGCATTGCCTTCTCTATGAAACATTACCTGATTGCCTTGAGCAATACGTGAATCATTTTACACTTTAGAACTTTTCACATCCATTTGTTGTTACCTTTAGCATACAGGAGTAGGTTTCCAAAAGACTTAGAATGTCATTATTTATTAATATTCTTTATTTTGTATTATTTGTTTTATAATCCAAATACTAGCACAGGACTCATCAACAGATGATCAATGAATGTGTGCTGAGTGACAATATGAAATTAAAAGGACACTTTCCACATTCACTGCCACTTTGGTTTAACACAAAACAACAGTAGTGTGAGTGTCCATGCAATAAAGATACATTAGTAATAATAGGAAATAGGGAAATATTTTCATTATACATATTGACAAAACTTAGATTAAAAGTATAAAGCATTTGATGGGAAGTTCAACAAATATCACTAAAGTGAACTATCTCAATTTTTACCTTCTGTCTTACATTTACAAACTACCTACTTTCAAAACACTTGATGCATTGTGTAAGAGCAGAAATGAAATGCAATAAAATATAGGGCAGATAACTGGTAACAAAGAATGCTTTTGCCAGCTAGGCACTCATCTAAGTACTTTATTTATATTGATTCACTTAATCCTCATGGCATGAAATGATATAGGTATTAATTTCTTTATGCCCACTACAAAAAAAAAAAAAAAAGAAAGAAAGAAAAGAAAAGAAAAAAAGAAAACACAAAACTTAAAAACAAAACAAAACAAAATACTTACCCCAGATTTCTCATCCAGTAGGTACAGGAGCCAGATACAAACTCACTAGGCCCATTTCAGAGGCTCTTGATCTTAGTTACTACTTGATACCCTCTCTGCCTCAGGTGAGAGAAAGATGCAGCAGATGTCACTAAACCCATATGAAATAACAGCTAGACTTGAACATTAAATTACAGTCTTACAGTCTACATTGTCTTTGACTCTGCAAATACAAATAATTTTTGATTATTGAAATCTGACTCTAGAGCAAGTACCTTGCATATTTTTCTATAAGACAATTCCGTAAAGGCATTTTAGTGTCTGGCCATGTAGTAGTATCATAATAAATATTCTTAGTTGACCAACTGGATAAAACATAGGATATGAGAATATTTTTAGATTTATTTTATTTTTGAGAAAAGCTAGTTAGCAAGTTTAGGTACCTTGCTCATTGTCAAATAGTAAGAGACTGAATGGAGATAGAAATTTAGGTGTTTCCAAGATATAACAACTTATTAGGTGTAAAAGTAACACATTAAACTGAGTTTCAGTGGGTGTTCATATTTTCGTAGGTAATCAAGCTAAATGCCCCGAATGCTTTAATTCTGATGTTCTAATTTACTATGAGGAATACAGTTTGAAGTATCTGGAGGAATGAAAAGAAAACACATTTACTAAATCCTCTCTCATTTCTTCAACAGATGTCTACTGCATATTTTGTATCAGATGCCTAAGTGCCCGAAACACAGCAGCAAAGAAATCAAACACAATTCCTTCCCTTCTCAGTTTATATCCTATATCCAACAGTAAATAAATAAATACAAAAATATAGTATAATCAAGTGAATGTAAGCACCAGTAAAAAAGCTTAAGATGGGCCTTGATTAGAAACCAAAAGAAAGTAAGGAAGCACGCCATGCTGATGACTAGGGAAGAATGTTTCAAAAATTAAGTAACATGTGCAAAGGTCCTGAGGCAGGGGCATGATTGACTGGGACAGCAAAAATAAGACAAAGAGCAGTAGGAACTAAAATAAAAGAAACTATGGGAAGTCGTATTATACAGGGCTTTGTCAGCATCTTGATGATCTTTGAATTTTACTTCTGATGACATGTGAAATAATTTTAGAAGACTCTGAGCAGAAGACTGATATTTTCTAACTTAAGCATTTAAGAAAAATTGTTCAATTTGTTGCTGTACTGAGAAAAGACTTGTTAGAGGGCCGGGGGAGAGAAGCAGTAGCAAGAAAAATAGGAAGCAGATATTAGAGGTCTTAAGCAAATATAGACACCTGCTGAAAGCATTATCATGTACAGTCTATACAAAAATAACTTTTTTCTTGCTCTTCTATATAACAAGTATAAGTCTTTTACAGGCATATCCTCAGAATCATGTGTTATAATGAACTGTAAAATTTTTCACCCCATGTATTCATTGTTCAATAAAATCTTTGGCTAAACACTGAAAAAAAGAGAGTAAGAAAGGACATGGTGGAGAAAATTATAAACTTTGCAGCCAAACATACAGGAATCCAATCTCTTATGTCATTAAATTAATTTACTCCTCTTGTCTTTGCTCTATAAATCTACAAAACATGAATAACTCATTTATAAATTTAATTGAAATAAGAGTAATTGTAAGCTTACTTATGTGTTAGGCCCTATGCTAGGTGCTGAGTGTGTACTGATAACCAAACACATGGAGCTTGCTCAACAGAAGTCTAATGGTTGAGACTGCCATTAGGTAAATGTTCACACAAATAAATTATACAATTTAAAATGTGATAAATAGAAGACAAAATACACAAACTTTCTTGTGAAAAGAAAATAAGAATTATAACTAATGATAATATTAATAATGCCCATTGAATGTTTTTATAAAGTACTGATCTAACACTTAAGTGCTTCATGGATAGAACCAAGTATTTTATATAATAGTCAAAGAGCTTGCTGTTACTGGAAAGCTTCTGTTGTTCCTGAATCTGTATTTTTTTAAAAAGGTATAAATAAAAGTTCCTAATAAGTGTCTCAGAAATTTTCATCTTCCCAAGGAAAGCACATGAGAATATTTATATAGCAGTAAGAAATGTTAGTGACCTTAAGCAATTTTTAAGTATCCGTATATTACTTAAAAAACATTTAATGGACTTTCCTAAAAATATTCCTGAGAAATTACTGTTAAAAGTTCACTGGACCAAAAAAAAGAAAAGAAAAATCTGTTGAATAAATGAATGAGTCACTGGTCTATTATTGAAACTCATAATGAAAGATTCATTGATCAGATAGTGACTCCGTTAATAGAAGAACTAGCATCATATTTTAAACATATATAAAAAAATAAAAAGCCATATCAAATATATAATATACATTATATGCTTTTATGTTGCATAAATCATACTATATTACATACTACATACTACATATTTTATCTTAACTATTTTATATTATATGTATAATATATATATAAAATTCCCTTCATGTGCTGTGATGTTACTCTTGACTATTTATTCAATGCATAAATGCATGAACACAAGAAATAAACTTAAAGGAATTTTTATTTTTTTCCTAAAAGATTAAAACTATCTTTTGTCTTAAAAGATTAACACATTAGGGCAAAAAGAGCCACAAATCAGTTTCTATTTAATATATATTTATTATATATAATTATATCTAGATCATATGTGGCTTTTGTATTAACATATTACTTTTATGGATTATTAGTTACTTTGGACATTGTTGAATAATATGCAGTACTATATTAACTATATATAACTGGTAAATTATTAATTGTTATTGTTACTTTTATAGGTAACTTACTTTTAGACATTTTGAATATGCAGTACCATATTAACTATAGAACAGATAAATTATTATTTTAATTGACTTCTTTAAAAGAAGTCATACTTTCCTATACTGATCAAATAATATATTTTATTGAAACACTAACAAATCAAAACTTCTGAGCAGAATATTGCTGATGTTTAGTCATATTCATAAACCTATTAATTTTTAGAAATATGTAAAATGTAAAGACTTTCTGTAGATGAAATACTAAATCTTGATGACAAATATAAATAAAAAAACCTGATAAGACTCAATTCATATTCAAATTTCAAGTTCTGTGTAATACATGTATATACCTGTTTTTTAGAAATCAAGATCCACACAAGCTTACACACTGTAACTGCTAATAATATCTATTAATTTTATTTAAATCTATAAAAGTTATCTTCATCTACCCCTTTTCATTCCATTAGCAACATTTCTCTGGCTATGTCTCCTCAGAAAAGGAAAACAAAAGCAGATATAAACTATTGGGATTACATCAAACTGAAAAGCTTTTATATCAGTAAAACAAAAAGGCATCCTACTGAATGGGAGAAGATATTTGCAAATGACATATCCAATAAGGGGTTAATATCCAAAATATAAAAGGAACTTATATAACTCAGCAGCAAAACAAATAAACAAAAACAAACAACAAACAAAACTAAGTAATACAATTAAAAAATGGGCCGAGCACCTGAATAGATATTTTTCCAAAGAAGAAATACAGATGACCACAAGATACATGAAAAGATGCTCAATATCACTCATCATCAGGGAACTGCAAATCAAAACCACAATGAGATATCACCTCACACTTGTCAGAATGGCTAGTACCAAAAAGTTAAGAATTAACAAGTGTTGGTCAGGATATGGAAAAAAGATATACCTTGTGCACTGTTAGTAGGAATGTAAATTGGTGCAGCCACTATGGAAAACAGTATGGAGGGTCCTCAAAAAATTAAAAATAAACATACCATAGAATCCAGTAATTCCATTAGTGGGTTTTTACCCAAAGAAAATGAAAACTTAAAAAAGAAGAAGAAGAGGAGGAGGAGGAGGAAAGAAAACTAATTTGAAAAAATATGCACCCCTATGTTTATTGCAGCATTATTTACAATAGCCAAAATATGGAGGCAACCTAAATATTCATCAACAGATAAAAGGAGAAAGATGTGGTATATTCGCAATGGAATATTACTCAGCCCTAAAAAAAGAAGAAAATCTTACCATTTGTGACAACATGGATGGACCCAAAGGGTATTATGCTGAGTGAAATAAGTCAGACAGAAAAAGACAAGTATCTTATCATTGCACTTATAGGTGAAATCCTAAAAACAAAATAAATGAATAAACAAACAGAAACAGACTTATAAACACAGTAAACAAACTGGTAGTTACCAGAGGGAAGAGGGGTAGAAGGATGGATGAAATCCGTGAAGGAGATTAAGAGGAACAAACTTCCAATTATAAAATATTTGAGTCATGAGAATGAAAAGTATACTATGGGGAATATAGTCAATAATATTGTGATAATGTACAGTGGCAGATGAACACTGCAGGTGAACACTGCATTATATATAGAATCGTTGATTCACTATGTTGTACTCCTGAAACTAATATAACACTGTATGATAACTATACTTCAGTTAAAAAAAAGTTACCTTTTCTGGACCCTTTTCATGCCATTTGGGAAATCTATACTAACATTAGAATTGAGGGGTACCTGGGTGGCTCAGTTGGTTAAGCATCTGCCTTTAGCTCAGGTCATAATCTTGGGGTCCTGGGATGGAGCCCTGTATCAGGGTCCCCACTCAGCATGGAGTCTGCTTCTCCCTCTCCCTCTGCCCCCCTTCCACTTACTCTCTCTCTTTCTCTCATAAATAAATAAGTAAATAAATAAATAAATAAATAATAAAATCTTTAAAAATATATTAGAGATGATAAAAATTTGCATTTTACTACCCATATTGGTTAATTTTATATGTCAGTTTGGCTAGGTATGGTGCCCAGCTGTTTGATCAAACAGCAGTCTGGATTCTCCTGTGAAGGCATTTTTCAGGTGTGATTAATATTTTAAAAAGTAGACTTTGAGGAAAGCAGATTATCTTCCATAACTTGGATGGACTGCATCCAATCTGTTGAAGGCATCAGGAGCAAAGACCGATGTTTCTCAAAGAAAGAATTCTCAAGACTGTAACATACAAATCCTACCTAAGTCTCCAGTCTGCCTGCAAATTTCTGACTTACCAACCCTCACAGCCCCTTAAGACTATTCCTCAAAATAAATTAATCTGTCTCTCTCAACAGATACATACATATACACACACAGGAGATATATATATATATATATATATATATATACACACATATATATATGTATATATATATATTATATACATAGATTCTATTTCTCTGGAGAAGCTTGACTAATACACTACCTTTGAACTATAACTAATGGCTTTTCTCTCTAATTAGGAGAAAATTATTTTTAGTCTTTACATATACATGCATATTATGACATTCAGACAAAAGGGAAATGAAAATTTGTTAGAAAAAATGACTGTTTGGAAATGTAGCTGCTATTCTGTTTAATTAGAGACAATGAAATACAAACCCCTACCTTCAAATAATAATCAAATCTAAAAGAAATATGGAAAACAAGTAAATGAAGACCACTTTCTTGTTCAGCATTGTATCTAAAGATACAACATACATAGCATTAAAATATTCTCTAATAATCTTGGAATCCTTAGTACCTTCATACATTAGAGAGCTTTAATAAGAGAATAATATATTTAACTGAAATTCATTTCTTTTGTCCATTTTTATCAGAACTTTTATATTGATTACATGTATTCTTTTTGACATAGTTAATTAAAGTCTCAGCCACCAAAATATATTCAAAGCAAAATGGAAACCAAGTAGAATATTATTCTCTCTGCCAAGAGCAATCTGCAATAGGGCCATATCTATACAGCCTAAACAGCTCACTCCCACTGGGAAATCGCAACCTCCCCATTATGGAGATAGCATTATTTTTCAAGATGATCTGCTCCATGTACTGCTACCCAGCATGCTATCCATAACTCTCCAGATAAATTGAAGGGTCTGAAAGATTTATGAACTCATGAATTTTTTTCTTGTAGGGAAACCCAGCTGAATTCACCAGAGGATTTCTTATACTTATGTGAGATCCTTTGGCAAAATAGAAAATGTGTGGAAAGAGTAATGGGACATTAAAATTGACTCCTACTTAGTAGAAATTCTCTTGTGAATATGTATAAGAAAGAGAAGACTAAGACCATATTATATCTTGATAGGTTATACTATGTCTTTAAAAAGGCATATTGTGTTTTGCTGACCACTGTTACTTTTCTTTTTAAGTTTTACATTGATTTTTTTGAAGCAAGGGATTATTTTAAACAAAACAAGTTTTATGCATTATGTAAATCTTATTCTATGAATTATATTTGTCATAAATATTAGTCAGAAATCTATTAATAGATAATTTAGACAATAGATAATTAATAGATATAATTAAAATATTTACTTCATAAAAAGATGTATGTTCAAAGACATAAAAATAAAGGACAAAGAAAAAGGACAAACAAGAATACATACTATTTTGAGAGATTTAATTATATTCTTACAATTAAACAATTTTCTTAAAATATTTCTTCAAAGCTGTTTTCCTTTGTATTAAAAGATACAATCCAGTTGAACTGAGTAAATTATTTCTCAAGAATATGATTAGATATGAGTTTTATTTAGAAAAATCTCAGCACGGTATTTTGTATTTCATAGATAACATAGTATTTTGGCTGCAAATAAGTATAAAAGCACATTTTTCTCATTAACCACATTTAATTTGAATCTTCTCAGAGTATCTATGTGAATTTTGACATAAAAATGTATACAATCTAACCTCTTAGGGATTTGTCTAAGGAAGGCAACTAATTTATTCAAGAATTCTATTACCACTGTGGTCTTATGTCAAGTTCCTCTCAGGGCTCAAAAACCATTTTCAACATTAATGTACCAAATCCTAGCATCATGACTTGGGTTTAACAATCTCAAATCTCACTTAGCAATTCTAGTCCACGTCTGTAACACATTTGTTGATATCTCCTCTTCAATAACTAAGTTCTGTTACTTTATAATTCCTATATGGAATGGACTCTACAGTTTACATATTAATTTACATTTAAAAAATTTGTAGAGAGGATACGGAATGGGTGTCTCTATGTGTGCATGAGACAGAGACAGAGAGAATGGTTTTAATATCACAGTTTCTCTGGGTATTCCAAATTAATCAGGATGAGTGCTCATTTGAGGGTCTACAGATATAGCATTTCATATGACATATAGTATATAGGTTTTTGGATCTAATAGTATATGATGTGACCTCACACCATCTATTTCAGACCTTTTTTTATAAATAATCACATTTAGGGCAAAGTGAAAACTCTCTAAGTTTAGAATACAATTTTTTTTACTTTTTTTTCAAATTTTTATTTATATACTAGTTAGTTAACATATAGTGTAATAGTGGTTCCAGGAATAGAATTTAGTGATTCATCACTTACATATAATACCCAGTGTTCAACATAAGTGTCCTCCTTAATACCCATAACCCATTTAGCACATCTCCTGTTCACCTCCCCTCCTAGAATATAATTAAATTGCTAAGAAATAATAAATTGGTTATGCCCAGTCAAGAGGGCTATACATTTGCAGCTTGGTCTGTTACTGTTGTGCTTGTTTGCGATTTTAATTAAACAATATTTTTTATTCCAAACAATAGTTTCATAAGTATAAATACTGGGAATGTTTCATATAGTTGGAAGCACTGATTCTTATTGACCCAAAGATATGGAGGTTTTTTTAAATTACCTGATAATGTAGCTTCAAAATTTATACTGAATTTGTTGTGTAGTAGTTTTTGTTCAAGACTTTGGGTTATAATTCTCCACCTTCTCATCCATCATCTCTTCCCTCTTGTCAACAAAGAATCTCTAATAGTTCATTTTCATTCTCTCATTTGAAAATACTTGAAGAATTGAAAGTTCATGTTAGGATGCTTTGGGGACTCTCTAGGAAATCCTTCCATCTCATTAGGCTATATGCCCAGAAGTTTAGGCAGGGAAGTCATACAATGAATTTGAGATCAAGTCACAGAATCAGAATACTTCTATAGAGTGACAATAAGCCTGAAGAGGGATTAAATAATAAATCAACACTCATCTTCACTTCAATACATTATGCTTTCTGCCATATCTTGGGACAAATCCAAGTACAGATCTTTTTCCATTCAACCGCAGAGAAGAGTATGAAGACAGAAAATAAGCTAAGAGTAATTGCTATACAGGACGTAATAAGTGTTCACGCAGGAAGATAAATACCAGAACACTGTCACTAATAGAAATGAAAATGATGTCTTTATAACAGATTTCAAAGTCATTTCTAATTGAATAGATGTGGGAAATATTAATACAATAGTATGTCTTTAACTGAAATCAACAGCAATATTATTGGGATATCGGTAATAATGGCAACAGACTCAGTATCAGGCATAATAATGATGTACTGAATCCATGATATTAAAATGGAAACTTAAGTAAATTGGGACTTGACACGGGTAAGTTGTTGAAAGAAAAAGTAATCAGCAATGAGACACTAGCTGAAGCTGAAAGGAAAGATTAATTCAACACGAAAGCCTTGAATGACAGAATTTTTAAAACTCCATCATTTTACACATGAACAACTGAAACCTTAAATGGTTGCAAGTGATTTTCCCAAGACCAAAGAAATGAACTTCATGAGGCAGAGCTGGATGACATTCTGTACCAGAACTAAGACTAACCCATATTTTCTCCTATCCCAAATTTCATTCATACTCCAAAATCCTACCTCATTTCTGTTTCTATATCACATGTACTCTCTCTTCCCTGGATTTAAGTATCATGTGTTGTCTTTATATTTCTTTTGATAACTAATACATTGATAACTCCTTCATGTGTGCATTTCTTTTCTTTTTTTTTAAAGCTTTTATTTATTTATTTGACAGAGAGAGATCACAAGTAGGTGGAGAAGCAGGGGTGGGGGGAAGGGGCGGGGAAGGAAGCAGGCCCCCTGCTGAGCAGAGAGCCTGATGTGGGGCTTGATCCCAAGATCCTGGGATCATGACCTGAGCTGAAGGCAGAGGCTTAAACCACTGAGAAACCCAGGCGTCCCTCATGGGTGCATTTCTTACAGCTGCAATCAAATGTTCCCTAATGAACAACACTTTTATAACTTTCCTTCAATACCTAGTAAAATTTTATGTATTTAGGAGGCACCCAAAAAATGCTTGCAGCTTGAATGAAAGGAATGTAAGAGGAACACTGCTGTCTTTCAAATCATCAGATTAAAGTTCTAAAAGCTTTTGTGTTTTCAAAAATGATACCTTGGATCCCACTTCAGCTATACATCAAGAAAAAAGCATTTTATTCAACATAGGGTTAAATGTGTTTCAAAGCCAGGAAAATGTTGAGACATATTATGTAAAGTGCTTTGTCTTCTTCTTTCCATTAAACTATATTTGTTCTTTAAAAAAAAAAAAAAAAAAAAAAAACTTGTATCTTTCATTTTCTTTAGAGACAATTTTCCAAAAATTTAACTGTCATTCCCACTTCTTCAGATAGCCTCTTGGAAGATTTACATACTCAACTCTATAGATGTAGTTAAATGAATATATTTCTAACCTAGATTTTAATGTATTTTTGTGGGGGCATCTGGGTGGCTCAGTGGGTTGAAGTCTCTGCCTTCCCAGTGTCCTGGGATGGAGCCCCGCATCGTGCTCTCTGCTCCATGGGGAGCCTGCTTCCCCCTCTCTCTCTGCCTGCCTCTTTGCCTACTTGTGGTCTCTGTCTGTCAAATAAATACAAAAAATCTTTATATATATATACATATATATATATTTTGTGGTTTGGGTTTTTTTTCTCATTATTCATAGGTTTTCTATTTTTCTCAAATGCTCAATCTTTCATTCTGTCAGTTTGTCAACTCGGTTTTCTCACAATTAGCATGCACTAAAATGAAGTTGAAGCCTTATGAAAAATAAATCTGTGATCAAGTCCATATTTGAGTTGAAAGGAGAGGTAAGTAAAATACTCCCCTCTGTAGTAATCTAACACAAACACCATTAATAACAAAATTTTGTTTGCTGTTGAAGTAACTGATTATACTTCCAAACAATCTGAATAATAGACAGCATGAGTGATTCAGATCAAATTTGTGAAAACCAATTATTTTATTTACAGAAACATGAAATAATAGTTAAATAGCTGGTACATATTAGGTACCAAATAGATATTAAACGAATAAATGAATGAAATTATATCGAGAGTATAATAAAAAAAAATGCCATCTTAAAAATCAGCAAAAACAACCCAAAAAGGACATCATCTTAACTTACTTTAAGCATTAATGTACTCTGTCTCAAGTACAGTACATAATTTTCCTTATTTAAGAATGCCTACTATGATGTGTCAAAAATACATACTAATTTTAAAACATTACACTTTCATGGAAATGCAGTTAATATTTATTTTTCTCCAAATTAAATGATAGCAGAATATAATACAGAAGAGCAATCTAGAAGCTTCTATGTTGAGTTTCAGATGATAATTGTACAATAATATGAACTGCAATACACAGAGCTAAACTATTTGGCCCGCTCATTAATAAAAATAATAGAAATTGGAATCCGATCACTGGGAAACATATATTTTACAGAACAATGCACAATACCTGTTTTGTTCACACCTAAACTATCACCAAAACATTAAGTCTTTGTAGCTTCAGTTTAGGTTAACAATTGAATTGTGCATGCATTGCACATACTGAATAGATTTTCACCTTTTCATCTGAAGAGTGTTCACCAGATGATGATTAGTGTCTGCTAAGTGCTCTTCATACTAACATGATATCATCAAGAAATATCACAAAAGTGTTGACACAATGTTCATCCAGCTGGAGATTCCAAACAAGTCTGTTTTCACTGCCATTTACTGTAAATTTTAACTCTGCACCAGCTGGCCAGATCATTTTCCTTTACCCCACTCATAACAGAAAAGAAGAAGAATGTGCTTTTGTTTGTTTATCTACTTTATCTGGCTTAAATTGATGAGGAGGCAGAAAATAAATATTTGAAATTAAAATTGAATTACGAATTATAATTACTCTAACCATGTAACTGCATTACTTTATACATATCAAAGATAATTTGTTTCCTAACATATATTTCATTACTGCAGTTCACAGAAAGAGAAGAAAATTAATGAGCTAGATTTTATGTAAAAACTAGAATACATATTCTGTGCATAAGTAAATTTTTTAGTTTTATTTGCTGTTTTTAATCAAATTTTATTTACCTGATTAGAGAAACAATACAAGTTAACTCTAAAATTTGAATCTATATTAAAGGATAAATAGACAAAAATGGAATGGGCATACAAAAATCCAAGATTTGGAGTAGTTAACTGAGGATGCTCTAGAGTAGGTCAAACCCTGATTTAAACCCAAATTAAGTCTGTGGTTTAATTCCTTTATGTGTATTTTCATTAGCCAAACAGATAATCGCTCATAGTAACATTTTACTTTACAAAGTTGAGTAAGTAGTGAATGAAAAAATATAGATATATGTGTAGGTTGATTTACACATTCCTGGCAAATAATAAGCACTTAATAAAAGGGAGCTGTTACTATCATCACTGTTTCATAGAAATATTGATACAAGTATATATGTGCTGTTATATTAATCTGTGTATCCTATATTCTGTGTCCCTCCTTCATATATTTTGAGACATTTATATTCACATACATTTTTCTTTTTTAATAGCATTTTTTCTATCAGGAATAAATTAAAAGGAAAAAAAGGGGAAAGCAACCTAATATTCACCTCTACAAAATATCTACTGAAGTATCTCTTTCTTACTCACTGGTTTGTGGATGCACATCTGGTTTTGTGCCCTATTTTATGTCCTTAGTCTAGAGATGTTAAGTGTAATCTGAGGCCACAGAAGTTGCCTGATCATTCATTCTTTGGAACCAAAGCTGGTGAAGACTAGATATCCTATATTTGTAAAGAATAAGGAAAGAAAATCTAAACGTCAATCATTTAGGAATCATTTCCCCAGATAAATCACTGAACTCTTTTTTTCAGAGTGACTATGTTTAAAATTTTCTAATTCAGAAAAAGTTTTTGTCACTGTTTTATGGTAAAGAGGTTGAAAAGTGTGCAGGATCCTGAGGTAAGGATGACAATAGACAACAAACAGGTATCTCCTAATATTCCCAGCCATTCTCAAATCTCCATTCATGTAGATTTTCTTAACCGTGGGTTAATGAATCAAAGGTCATTGGGCTATAACTCAATGGTTCTCAACCAGAGATGATTTTGCCAGCAGGGGACATTTGACAATACACAGAGACCTTTTTTGGATGTCATAATTCAGGAGTTTGGGTGCTACTGATATCAAATGGATAGAGACTAAGGATACTGCTATAAATCCTCAATGCACAGGACATTCCCCACAACAGAGAATTAACCAAGTAGCCTCCAGTATCAATAGTATCAAGATTGAAAAACACTAAAATGGGCTTTCAGAGTTACATGATGGCCGTGTGTGTGTGTGTGTGTGTGTGTTTGAGTACCTGGTCACCCCCATCCCAAGGTCCTCTGGCTTTATTAAAATTATCAAGAACGAGTATGGCCCCAAAAGAAAGATTAATTATACATAGATATGCTATGGGCATTTATGAAATAAAATTAGCTATTACCATGAATCCCACAGGGTATTATGATGGAATTATTATATGTAAGTTTGTAATGAACATGATGCAAATATATAGAATGTAGATTCTTATTTTGCAACTCAACCTTAAAAAATTTACAAAGGATAATGAGTACTGAGGAAATAGCCTGTAAATGCAAAAAAAATCTAATATTTTAAAAGCACTAACATATTTTTGTGTACTAAAATTCACCTGTCACTTTTTTCATTTTATGAGAACAATAGATTAGCAGGCAGGATATCTCATTTAGGTTGTTTTCTAAATAGCTATGTGACCTTGGTTATTTTATCTCTTTTACAATTCTCCCCTTATTGAGTCTTTCTGAGGAGCACAAGGAAAAATAAGCTATGGGAGTTCCCTAAAAAGTGTTTAACAATATAAAGTATGATAATATTTTTCTGCTGACTTGTAAGCTTTTTATCTTTACATATTTTAATTTTTTTTAATTCCTGTCATTTGATCTGAATTATGACAAGACCAAATAAATAGCTAGGTGACTAAGCCTAATCAAGCCAAAGTTTGCAGTGAGACTATGTCAGCATTTACCATGTATATGAGATCAGCATTAGAAAATTACATTAAAAAAAAGGACCCATGGAGGTGCCTGGTGGCTCAGAGGGTTAAGCCTCTGCCTTCAGCTAAGGTCATGAGCTTAGAGTTCTGGGATCGAGCCCCGCATTAGGCTCTCTGCTCAGCAGGGAGCCTGCTTCCCCCTCTCTCTCTGCCTAGCTTTGTGCCTACTTATGATCTCTCTCTGTCAAATAAATAAATAAAATCTTTAAAAAAAAAAAAAAACAAGGACCCATGGATAGCAATTCAATTCATTTCAATACAGTAAACTTAATTAAGGCACTGTGCAAATGCTGATGAAATAAAGAGAGGCAGCCAGCTTCCTAAAGAAATGGTTAACAGATGAGGATAAAGAGGGTATGAGTCTACACAGCAGCTAATGGTCCTCTCCATATCACTGTTTTCTCTCCTCTTCTTCTTTAATATGTTCACATATATTTATTATTTGTTCCCCAAATCCCCTTTTTTCCTGTGCATAATCAAATCCTGATTCCTTGTAGCATGTGAAGACATGGATTATGGCTCATAAAGATGTCACCTAAATTATAGTAGTGGATCTTATACCTAAAGGCTGTATCTCAGGACATGTGGGTGACTCAGCCAGCTAAGCATCTGCCTTTGGCTCAAGTCATGATCTCAGGGTCCTGGGCTTGAGCCCCTTATAGGGCTCCCTACTCAGCAGGAAGTCTGCTTCTCCCTCTGCCCTTGCCCCTGCTCTCACTCTCTCCCTCTCTCTCTCAAATAAATAAAATCTTTAATAATAATAAAATAAAGGCTATATCTCAAAACTAGAGAGTTTTATCTCATCCATAATAAGAAGCACAATTTTTATTTTATTCTACTGTAACAGTACAGTTTTCCAACATATTAAACCTGGTACTTAGGAACAAAGTTCATATGTAGAAAGAATAAATCCTAAAGTATAAGGAACTTGTCCATTAATGAATCTTTACAAGAGCACAAACATAGGCAAGCCTAATAAATATTCACTGACAACAATGAGGTATAAATAAAACTATTCTTATATGTAGTTTTGTCTTGGGCAAAACTGCAATGCAGGCAGTTTATCTTTTATTATCACTTACTTCTTTTTTTTTTTTTTTAAAGATTTTATTTATTTGTCAGAGAGAGAGAGAGAGAGAGAG
>NW_019154093.1:39764195-39833397 GCF_002288905.1 Enhydra lutris kenyoni
ACAGAGTGGCAGGCAGAGGCAGAGGGAGAAGCAGGCTCCCCACAGAACAAGGAGCCCGATGTGGGACTCGATCCCAGGACGCTGGGATCATGATCTGAGCCGAAGGCAGCGGCTTAACCAACTGAGCCACCCAGGCATCCCTATCACTCACTTCTTATATTGTTCTTATTCAGTTCTCAGTAGCAATTCTACTTTTTATTAGATGATTTTTGTGTTTGTAGATTTTTTCATTTAAAGTGACTTTCTAGGGGCGCCTGGGTGGCTCAGTGGGTTAAAGCCTCTGCCTTCAGCTCAGGTCATGGTCCCGGGGTCCTGGGATCGAGCCCCACATTGGGCTCTCTGCTTGGCGGGGAGCCTGCTTCCTCCTCTCTCTCCGCCTGCCTCTCTACCTACTTGCGATCTCTGTCAAATAAATAAATAAAATCTAAAAAATATAAAATAAAAATAAAAAAATAAAGTGACTTTCTGAAATAATTAGCTATACAATAAATTTAAAATAATAATAATAATAGCAATAACACAAATCTATCAATCACTTACTATATCCTGTCATACACTGTTTTATATAAATTTCCTCTTTTGCTCCTCATAGTAACTCTATGAAGCACAGATTCATCCCCTTTATATAGATAACAAAACCATGGCTTTGAAAGGTTAAGTAAACTGCCTGAACACAGAACAGCTAGGAAGTAAAAGAAGCAACATTGCTCTGACTTTGAAACCTGAGGGCTTAAAAAAGCCGTACTTTCCCCAAAGGGTGTTTATACATTATAGAGGCATCCATCATCCCTTGGTTTCATTTAAAACCACGATTTGGGGGGTGCCTGGGTGGCTCAGTGGGTTAAAGCCTCTGCCCTCGGCTCAGGTCATGATCACAGGGTCCTGGGATCGAGCCCCACATCGGGCTCTCTGCTCAGCAGGGAACCTGCTTCCTCCTCGCTCTCTCTGCCTGTCTCGCTGCCTACCTGTGATCTCTATCTGTCAAATAAATAAATAAAAATCTTTAAAAAAAAAAAAAAAACACGATTTGGGGGCGCCTGGGTGGCTCAGTGGGTTAAGCCTCTGCCTTCAGCTCAGCTCATGGTCTCAGGGTCCTGGAATGGAGTCCCATATTGGGCTCTTTGCTCAGCAGGGAGCCTGTTTCCTTTCCCCTCTCTCTGCCTGCCTCTCTGCCTACTTGTGATCTCTGTCTATCAAATAAATAAGTAAAATCCTTAAAAAACAAAACAAATAAATAAGTAGATAGATAGATAGAACCAAGATTTGATTATCTATTGGTAAGTCTAACTGGTAAGAAGAATATACCTGAACACAAATTTTCTTCTCACCCATCAAATCCTATGAACCATAATTAACAAAGAGCATGTAATAATTCACAATATTTACTAAGTGTGTATTGTGAGCCAGGCACAGTTTTAAGTAATTCAAACTTTTATGTAATTAAATACAAATACAAATAAATCCTCATAACAACCCTATAAAATATGCATTATTATTATCCCAACTTTACTAATCAGGGAATAAGCACAAAGTAAGCAATTTGTCCAAAGCCACAAGTAGAAGCAAAGTTGGGATTCAAAACAAAGCAGTGTGATTCTAAACATGACTCTATACACTGTTATGATCCTTGGTTACCCTGTCAAATACTCTTCAAACTAACTTGTCCCAGTGAAATACACTGTGGATGAAATAAATAGTTGCTCAAACTGGAGAATATTTTAGATAAATTCTAATTGGAATTATACAACCCCACACGTGATTCAGTATTTCATCACACAGTAAGGCAGCCAACATTTTTAAAAGCTGACATTTACATGCGGATTGGGTAAACCCATTTCTTTCTAATAAGTTAAAATATTTTTTAAAAGTCTAGAAGCAAAATATAATTAAAATAATTCTTGTAGACTTAAAAATAAATTTTAAGCACAAGTTTCAATAAGAAATGTTTGGCCACATCAATATACTCCTTCTGAAAGATTTCAGATATAACTATAAGATTATGACTTTTTCTTGTTTCATAGTGAGATTTACTTTAAAAGAGTCATAAATAAGCATGTTATGAAAATATCATTTGAGTATTTTTACTCAAGGAAGAAATATCATGTTTTAGAGTAATGTCAAAAGTAAACAAGAAATTCTAAAAATTAATATGAACCTAAATTGATAGCTATATAAATATAAAACTTTTTCACTACTATTTTACAAAAATTCATATTTGTTGACATTTAAGTTCATAACCAACTTGGAGATGAGTATTGTCATTTTAGCACCTGCATGATATGTTAAAAATATTCTCAATATGATCACTTTTTGAAAAAAAATAAAACGAGGGGTGCCTGGGTGGCTCAGTTATTAAAAGTCAGCCTTCGGCTAAGGTCATGGTCCTGGGGTCCTGGTATCAAGCCTTGTATTGGGCTCCCTGCTTGGCAGGAAGCCTGCCTCCCCCTCTCTGACTCACCCTGCTTGTGTTCCCTCTCTCGCTGTCTCTCTCTCTGTCAATTAAATAAATAAAATTCTTAAAAAAATAAAAATAAAAAATAAAATTGCATAAGCAATTCATCTTATGTATATGTATCTTTCCCAAATTATTCTTTCCCAAATTATACAGAATAATGATGTGAAAAGATACTTCTCAGAAAAAAAAATTCAAGAGAAAATAATTTTGGTAAAACTACATATTTGGTAAAATGAATAGTTAACATTGTCATGTTAAATAGTGAGAAGCTTTCAGTTAATAAAAATCTTGTTTCTAAAACTTAGTTTTTTTGTCAATAAAACCTTACTGAGCACCAGCTGGGGTGAGGCACTACTTTGGCCCTGGATATAAAGCTTGGCAGAAAGCATACAAGGTTCCCCCCACTCTTACATGAAAGCAGTAGGAGAAAGACAATTAACACAACATATGAAAGAGCGTATCAGTTAAGGGAAATAGGCATGTTGTGTCCAAAGCCAGTCATGTTTGACCAGAGGTCTACCCCAGACTGAGTGGCAGGGCAGGCTCCAGAAGAGACCTTGTATACTGAGACCTAAATCAAAACAAAGATGTTAGAATACTCCTTCCCTAACTTACCAGAAAGTTGGGAAAATCAAGTGCAACACTGTATGTGAAAATAATGGGATCTATAAAAGACAAAGTGGTTAAGATTTGGGAGATGAGGCTATGACCTCCCCTAAAGCCGGGTACCACTAAAAGTTCTCCTGAAGTGAAAGCTCAAGAACATTTACTTTTTGTGAAGCCTGAAGAGACATTCAAGTTGAGTATCCAGGGAGAAGAATACTAAGTGTCCATTACTTTCCTCCTTATTAGGAATGCTATTTTCTTCTCTAGTTGTTCTCCTATCACAATTAGTTTACCTGCCAGATTATAAAATCCTTGAGGAAAGGGGATTTTTTTTTTTTTTGGTCTTAATGAATCTCAGGAACCTAGAATATTACCATCATATACTGAGTACTCAAGAAATATTAGTTGTATCAATAAGCATATCATGATTTTTACCTCCCCTCAAAGAGCAAGAGGCATATGGTTTATTTTATCCTTCATAAATACCAATTTTAAAATGTCATTTTAATCCCTCTCCAAGAATATGGAGTAAAGATATGTGCTTCATTTGATAGCTAGGGGCACATTATTAGGAGACATTGCTTTGAAAATTATTCTTCATAGCAAAATATTTAGAAACATCTTATAAAATAAGATGAAGATCATATTGATCAGTTAATCAAAAAATTAAATGATCACATTGATCAGTTAATTTATGATATGCATACCCTATATATTTTAATTTCACTTCAAAATGTATATTCACATACCAGTCTTAAGAGATTGAGTAAACTTATTTTGTTAACAAAAATGACTACTCACTAAAATATCATACTACCTCTCTTGTACCACAGAATGCTCCAATTAGAATTATTGGACTTTCGGTTTCTGGTTCTTCAAAGTGGAATGAGCATTTAAAGATACTTGTGAAACATTCTCAATGTAGAATGCAAGTACATTTTAATTATTTTCCTACAAATATTTTAGTTACTCCTGCTACATCTAGTTAAACATAATTATTTTTAACGATTGCCTTTATCGAGTATTTTCAAAGCATTCAACATTGTTTTTGTAGAAACAAAACTTTCATCACACATATTTTAACCAATTCTGCTATCTCAGAATTCAACTGACAGAAAGAAATGTTCAAGAGCACATTAAAGAGAAGTTTATTGCATGCTGTGGACACCAGTTGGAAATTTTTAGAGGAAATAAAGAGTGTTGATCATATATGGGTCAACTAAAAGAAATTCTTTTGTATTAACAATGTATAGATTAGTTTTTCCCATGACACCATTTGGGAAAATTCTGAGCAAACTGATCAAAGTTCTCTATTATCTTACAACTGGAAATTATCTATGCAAATTGGATGCTTTATTTCTCCAAAAGGAATGTTCCATGTCTTCTACATTTAAGTAGTTTGGTTTTGTTTTTTAGTTAAAAGGGAAAGAAAATGTTTTTAAAGTTAAATATATGCTTAATAAAAACAACCTTAAATAATATATATTTTTTAAAATTTGGGATGAATATACCTAGTAAAAACAGGACAGACAAAAAACAGACCCTATAGCATTTAAAGTTCTCTTTGAACGAACCACTGCTATGTAAGTACTTCTTTCTGCAAAGAATTTTCTCCTTCTGAACTCTATACCCCAAATTAAGCGAGAAGGTAACATAATTTCTCCATTGAGTAATTAGTTAAAGAACTGGCATTAAGAGATAGTCAACACTTCCGGGTACTTTTTTTTCTTGGGGTACAGAGTGAAGGGAAGAAGGTATCAAAGCAAAAAGAAAAAACACGGCAATGATAAAAGAGATGGCTATAATGTAACAATGGGAAAACATTAATTTTGACTCCATAGTCTTTATTTTCTTTTTTTCATGTGATTTTATTTCCTCTTAGATGCTTCCATTATTTACTTAACACATACTTATTTTGTGGGAGAGGGTAACATGTGATGGAAATAGAGCACAAAATAGTGGAAGTTAGAGGTATCCCTAGTTATGATAGGTATACTCAATATGGAAGCCCAAAGCCCCTGAGAAAAAAGATAAAATCCGTAACATTGGGTAATTCATGTAATCAGTAATATGAAGAAAAATGTATTGAGCAAGAACTCAGACTGAGCTTCAATTTGAAAAGACGTCATAATTATTCATAAACCAAGATGTCTTTAAATACTTAAACCTGTGTTTATTCCTATGTAAAACTGGAACTTTAACACTGGTCCTGCTTCCCCCATGAGGATGTTGTGATATTTAAGTAAGGTAACATAAGCAATACAACATCTCAAAATACAATTATTATTTTCAAGTATGAAATAAATATGTTTAAATTTTAATTCAAAATTAATAAGATATATGTATAATCATATTTGATTTCTACTTTATTTGAGTTATAGTCTATTATAAAATAGCCAGAGAGTCTACATTAAAGGATTTTAAGTATAGAAAAAATAATACTAAATAATTAAATATAGTTTTGGCAATTATATCATTTTCATTTTCTGATATCCATCATCCCACAGTATCTTTTACTGTTTATCAGTCAAAGTAAAATAATATATGGAGAACAAATAGATTTAGAGCAATATTTAAAATTTTTAAATTAAATTTCTTAAAAAATAAATTATAATATTTTTATAATACTTAAGTATATTAATTATTCTTAATGACAGTAAATATAGTGTCTGAACCAGTAAAATGTTTACTAATGTATAGACTTCTTTGGGACTGAAGGAATCACCATTTAAAATGCTGGTATTTTATTTCTTCTTAGAAAACTCTTATTGAACATAAAGAAAAATTTGAAAAAATATACCAAAGTCTAATTTTTCTATAAATGGAGGCCCATTAGCAAGAACTTATTTTATATATTTGTTTTAAATGTATTTCTGTTAATGCAATAAATTTATAATTCATTATATAAAACATCATGCCACATAAATTGTCATTTCCTCATAAAATAGTTTAACAACTGTATACAATATAACATTTTTTCTTAATCAAAATTTATATAACTACACCATTATAATTTATGTAAATTTATATGTCAGATTTTTTCTGCATGCAAAATTAAATCTAAACTCTTCGACAATCTTTTTGTTTTAATTAATTTGACTGACAATAGCTATTTCCCTGTTTGACTACCAACCTATTTGTTTATACCAAAATAAAATAATTTCAAATATATAATAAGTTGACTCTTCCATTAAGAAGAAAACTTTTGTTAGCCTTTAATTTTAATTCTTTTTTGGTACTAAAGATGATCAGAATCAATATTCCCATTTAATCTTAAAATATATCAAACCTCCTCTATCGAATTTTTCTAAAGAATATAACTAAGATGCGAATGTCACAATCTAATTTAACTTTTATAAATTAATTTTTATCCTAGAGTATGTCTCTAATTTATAGGAATAACAAGTCAGTGGTTAAGAGTAGTTCAAAGAAATGTAAAACAATCAAATAAACTATTTATTGAATTTCCCACTGAATGTCTGGTGACATATACTGCAGCATCAGAAAACAAAAGTTCTTTACCTTTAAAACCAAATTAAAGATCTGTTTCTTAAATCTCCAAGGCATGTAATATTAAGTATACCCATTTGGAACTTCTAAGATATTTGGAAAACCTCCAATGAGTTTCCTTCCTAGTTTTATGAATTTTAGATTATTTTCATACCAGGCTATAGAAATCATAGGCATTATCATCATTATCATGACAACTATTCTTCACAATTCTCCCACCCTTATGTGTATTTGGTTCCATTAGCCTGGAACTTAATTCTTCCTCCCCACTTGTGATATCCTATTTTATGAGCCTCTACTCAAAAAAGAAAAAAAGAAAAAAAAAAAAAAAAAGGAAGGAAAAGCACTATAGCACCCTTCACTCTAGAATTTAAGTGATTTTACTTAATCAAATCCAAAAAAAAAAAAAAAACCCAAGAAATCTTATTTTTAGGTAGTATTACATTTAAAAAAATACCACAGAATATAGTGAGGTTGAGGTATTTCATAAAACATGTACATAAATAACTAAAATTCAAGGAAAGAACTGCTTATTTTCACTAAACTTATTTTGTTATATCCAAAATTAATGCAAGGTTACTAGGCTTACAAAGTCATAAAGGAAATAAATGTGCAGATACATATATATGTATAAATTTGGATACACAAATTTGGGGATATATATAAATATATCCATGTGTTTAAATTTTTGCTTTCAATATTTTAATTCTGAGCGATTAATAAAAATTTTTCCATGAAAAAATTAGCATAAAGCTAATTTTAGAAAATGATTAGAACTTGGAAATTACTGAAAAGCCATTCTGGAAAACCAATTGATAAGGAAAAGAAAGTCCCACAAAAGAGGAGGCAATAGCAAAAAAGCCCTATCTGAAATAAAGGATAATTCATGAAGTAAGTCCCTATAGCATGCTGGATCATATAGAAGTAAGCACATTACCAGAGAATCTTAATTTTGTCTGCTGTAAGCTAAACCCCAAAATTATTAATGAAGGTCTATTGTAATGATAATTATAAAAATCCTAATAGCATTTATGTACTGTTTATTTTGTACCACACAGGGTGCTATGGAATTTTCAACCTTTAATTCTTACAACGTATAGGTTGAATACTATCATTAACCCATTTTATACAGACCTAATCTTAAGCAGTTTCCTAATTCAATTTTATTTAATGATTCAAAGAAATATGACATCATTTTTTAAGGGCCTAACCTAAATACACTTGAATAGTAATTAGAAGTAGGAAAATGATGAGGATATTGAAAAGTTTAGGATGAATGTGAAAAAGCAAAATATCCCCGTACTGGGGGGAAAAAGGTAAATAGAGTTTTTAATGTAAATGAAGGAAATTAACAAGAATTTGCCTTTAAGTGATTTCCCTATATAAACATTAATCAATTGTATGCTCCTTGAAAGTAGGTGATAAAGTCTGTACATTCCCTGCCAGAAACCAATTATGTATAACACATATAAAGGAAATTTTTAGAATACTCCAGGAAAAGTCAGAGAATCAGCTTATCAGTTGTTGAGATACAGAGAGAAGTGTCATCCATTCCATTAGGGGTTGGAGGCTCAGAATAATTCAGGAAATGAAGTGGCAAAAGTACAGAAATGCTATTTAAATGAAGAATCATTTGCTGAGGAATTCCAAATTGTTAATCAGAGGACCAGGTGATAATTATGAAGTAGTCTTTATATATATTACCATTCCAACCAACAAAAGCCATAATGAAAGTAAATCGAGAAAAGTGTAGGATTTTAGAAAAAAAACACATAATGACAAGTACGTTTTTATGCTAACAGAAGAAATTGTAAAGAAGAAAATATAACCTTCGTGGACATTCAAAATATGTCAAAAACTGACAACAAATTTAGGAAGAAATCCACATACAAAACTATTCAAAAGAGAGCACAGTATGAAGGAGGGAAAATATCCCAGAAGAAAAAAATGAGTCCAGGAAATAGAAACAAGATGAATGAGATAGCTATCATCTGTTCCAGTTAAACCTACTTTTCAAAGTATCAGAAAGATACCATGAATTTAAAATTAAGTGAGCCTCAGAATTATTGGGGAACAAATAGAATAGGGAGACACAACATAACACATAACAATTCCTTCAACTAGGTAGTCTTGGCCATAAGTTACAGCTATATTAAAGGAGGCATGAGGAAGAGAGAAAGAAAAGACAATGACACTGAGCACCAACTATGTGCAGAATTCTGCTTTGCACACATTCATTGGCTTCTTACTAGGATTTACAGTAAGTACAGGGGAAGCGATCAATATTTCCATTTTAGAGATGAGAGAACTGAGTCTCAGAAACTATTAGTCTCAGACTTAATAGCTGGTGAAGTCAAAATTAAACCCAAGTTCTTTATACTACACAACACTGTTAAAGGATACAGGTTGAACTATAATGTAAATTCAATGGAGGGGATCTTATCTCTTACGACTGTAGCTCAAACTCATGGGAAGTGTCTAGTGTCTGATGGGGATTCAAAAATTACATGCTCTAAAACATGTGTGACTATCTGAAAGAACATGTTCCCTATGGAAAAAACTATATGATTAGTAGGAAAAAATACAAAACAAATTCTTGATAGAAGAAAGAAAGATGAAGAGTCAATGAAAGTATATTTATTAAATATATTTCATGCAAATAGCAATATGCAAAGTTCTGTGAAGGATTTGCAATAATATAAGTAAATGATGTTAAATAAGACAGTAGCTGTTACATTTCTTCGCAGACTCAAACATTTAACAGTCTACCATAATATAAAGCTGATGGAATAAACACTATAAAATGGAAATGTGCAGAAATTCGGCATTCAGAGAAAGAAGAGTTAGAACGGGTCTAGAGAGGTTGAAAATGTTCTTGAATTATGTAAGACAAAAATAGGACTTTATTTTGGGAAATCTTTGGATAGACAAAAAACAAGTCAATGTGAAACTCTCCTCTTGGGTACACATTTTAAAATCTTCAGAAGTTGGATACTAAAGCACAGTAAAGAAGATGCTTCAATTACACACCATCAGATTAAAAACAAGTTTTCATTCAATTAGACTATAAACTACACATACTCCTTCTATTGGTTAGCAGAAAAAGGCAAATTATGTAGTTCCAATATGTTTCATTTTATCCACTGACTACAATTAACCATATGATTCAGTAACATGATTGACATGTTCAATGAAATTAGAATAAAAACATCTTTTAGAGGTCCTCAAATCTGTTTGATCTTCCCATCTACTTTGGGAAATAAAGGTGCTCAACGAACCTAAGGCTGCCTAGTCCTTTTCAAGGGAGGGTTTGAAATCAACCTGGTACAGCTGTTTGGAGTTATGCCAGAATGAGTATTCCAATGATTTAATTGGAAAGTTGGAATAATACAGCAAAGAACTACTGCTGCTTCTTTTTGTTAAAATGCTCCAAGAAATATTACAACTTCTATAAAAAGATGAGCATGGGTCTTGGAGACACACACGCCTAGGATCAAGTCCTGGTTACACCATTTACTATCTATATTAAAGTTAAAAATTAAATAAATACAAAAAAATTAAACAAATACAAAAATAAAGTTATTCACCTATGAATCTGTTTCTTCACTTACAAAGTAGAAAAATTATAGGCTGTTATGAGGATTCAATAAAGTAGGCAATGGATAATGCCTAACTTTAAATGATAGTCAAAAGCTGTTCATTTTTTTCTCTTGTATTATCAGTAGCTTCTAATAATTAGGGATGAAATCATTATTGGATGAGAGATTTTATTTCATAATATTTATAGATTTAAGAATTCACTCTTTTCCAATCTAATAAATGCTTGACTATGTAATATACACTATGTATTTAATCTCATTTAAAATAATCTCACATTTTTCCTCAAACATATAACACACCTTGATTTTTTTTTAATCATTACTGACTTAACAGTAGGTAAAATGTGGCTGGTGCTTAACAAATTTTTAGTAACTGAATAAGCAACAAATTTATCAACCATTTTGATCTTTTTCTTAGGGAGAGACACAAGATAGAAGAAATGCCATGGGGCTTGGGATAAAAGGACCTAGATTTCAATTCTGGCTCAGCTGCTACCCATTTTACCTGCGGCAGGTTAACTCATTTTTCTAAGCCTGAATTTACTTGGCGATAAAACTGGGAAAGCAGTAACTTACTGCATATTGTTGAGAAAGTACGTCATATAGACACTCAGTGACTGTTAGTTGAATCTGAATCATGATGATGATGGCTTCGTCATGATTATGAACCTAAATCATTCTTCTGTGCATTTGGCAAATATGCAAAATTAAAGCAAGCATTCATATTTTCTGAGCTTATCCTGAGTTTATTGTGTATGGATAAAATGGTGATATATATGGAAAGTTCTTGCCCATACAGATTGCTTCTGAACTGTGATGCCTTCAGCATACATACAGATGACCTAAAAAATCATAAGAGCCTATCTAATCCTGAATAATTATTTGCTACCCCAACCAGAATACACAGTTGACTCTTTTTAATTCTCACTCTCCTATTGACTATTCTACTGTTGTCACCAGTTATCACTTCTTTTCTCCTAAACTTTCACAAATGTTAATCTTCACCCTCTATTTCATTCTCATCACATGTACTTTCTAACCTTTCATTTCTTCTTTCTGCCTGTTTTCATTTCTTCCTCTGTTCTCAACGTCACATGTGACCACCCAATTACAGTGATTTCTTCCTTCCGTTAAGTGAGTCAAATCACCATCAGTCTGTTGAGTATAAAATTTGTAGTTTATCTGCTATCGAGTGCTCTGGGTCTGCACTCTGATAATTGGGAAGCCTCTTTTGGTATGTTTCACTTCCAGATTTGAGTTACTGCATTTGCTTATGGGGCTCAACAACAAAAATGCAAGTATGTCCATTAAACAGAATCTCTAAAATACAAAACGTCAAGAGTTTAGCTAAACCACTCCAGGCTATCCCTGCCTACACATCCATTCCATGAGGCCAAGTGGCACTCAGGAATCTTGAACTGACTGACACTAGCCCCTTCACTCGCGCATCTCCAGAAGAGTCATAAGCAAATCCAAGTTCCTGATACGACTTACCCAGCAGTCCCTGTGAGCAACATTCCCTTCCTGTCTTCCCTTGTGTATCTTCTCCTTCTGGGAGCCTAAAATAAAACTCTGCTCTTTTTGGTTAGAATTGACCAATAGGCTCTGAACCAAGGAACCCCCAAACACTCCACCCATTGACCCTCATTAAGGCATGTACTCCAGGTGTAGCTGATCTCTTTGCCTGGACTTCCCATGTGGCCCCTGGAGTGTGCCATGTGTCTCCTCCAGGACCTGTGAGTAACAAACTCCTCTATTTCCCTTTCTCCTTGTTTTTGTTCTGTTTTGTTTTGGTTTTGGCTTTTTTGTTGTTGTTGTTGTTGTTCAACCACAGATCACTACCTGATATCCTGGTGTTCTATTTAACAAATGTTATTTTATTGAAATCACAGCAAAAATATACATTCAACAGATACTGCACGATTGGTCCACAAATAATTGAAGCAATGATTTAAAAATCATATCAGTAAGTAAACACTGCCATAAACTTCAAATTAAGAAAAGAAAAGCAACATAAAATTATTTGCTAATATAAATGTAGTACTTACTATGTGTTAAGTATACTGTGGTAACATTTTACATGTATTATCTCATGTAATCCATGTAGTTCTGTTAGGAACATACTAATTGAGAATAAGGTATTTGTTCAAGGTCATGTAGCTAGTTAGTAATTAGAGAAATAGGAATTCAAATTCTCATCACTCCCATTCTCAACATGTCAAAGCATGACAGGTTTCAGTGCAACTAAACAATTACAAAAGAAGATAAACGTTGTACATAAGCAAAAATAACTTTTTATATCTATTATTTCACATTAATGATGTATGAGAAAAAAATTGATCAGTGACATATGCTCAATAAGACAGAGGAGCAATTATTCAAAGATTTATATATAATTTCCTGTTGTGAAAATACTCCAAAAAATTAGCCCCTGATCCCACTGCAGGCCAAAGTCCAAAGTTACTAGCTATCTTTTAAAGTAAACATAAATGAACTAGTAACTTGGAACAAAGACATATATTTGAATGCAAAATATAATTTTAGAGCTTCAGTTTGTATAACATACATTATTTCATCATGGGAAAGGTGTAGATTTGGGATTATTCCAATTATTTAATGAATTATATGAAATGAAATTTATTCATTTTCATGGGAATTAGTTTATTATATTCTTTTAAATACAAATATTATTTTATTATTAATTCATTTTTATTGTAATATAGTACAAATTATGGGCTTAATTTTGTCATCCCAGTGATGTGAAGTTTTAGATAGTTTGATCAGAAGTCATTCACATAACACACCTTCCCCCCTTCATCCCTCTTTTCCTCCCCTTGCCTCTTCTTCTTTCTCACCCTCAATTCCTTCATACAACATTCAGATTTTGAGCACTAAAAATTGTGTCGAGCAATGTTAGGCAGTACAGATGCCATCAATCCCGCTGACCAATTACAAGATATTAATCGAAAACAGGTTGCTTATAAACCAAACATATCTAAAGATGTTCTCCTATAAGAAATATGTTATCTGTAAGATTAAGAAAACATTATGATTCCTTTGATTTATTCATTTAATATCTCGATACAATAGTATATAATGTTATTGCAGAGAAGATACAAACAATACTCTTGCTTTCTGATTACAGCAATTCTGTTCACAATGTCTCTTAAATCCTTTTAATATCTCTAAATTTAATTCAGTTGCATGAGGGGAAAGGGGTTTCTGAAGACAACTGAACACATTTTTTCCATGGCCCTTTTAAATCACCCAAAACCTTTCACTACTTTATGGCAATAGCTATAGCTTTAAAGAAACCCTATCTTGTAGCATCAGTTTGGGCACTGGACCTGTGTCCAAACAACTTAGTGAAATTCACTAAAGAACAATTTAGTTCTGGACCAAAAAGGGTTATAAACATCTTCCTTAAATTGAACAAATTATCAGCTATCTGGAAAGTATAATGCCCTGGCTACTGTTCAAAAGAACAACACTTAATGCTGGCAACACCGCCAAATTCCTCCTTTCCTATATTCCCCTTTTCCTAGAGAAAGTGATTAAAAGGCCAATTCCCATGCCAACTGGTTGCTTAAGAGCATCAAAGGTCCTCTGTCAGGATTCAGAACTTGATATGATATGGCTTAGAAACCACTATGCTAATAGATAACCTCTTCAACATTATAAATCAAAGCCATATGACCACATTAAAATTCTATGTGCTAGTAGCAATACCCTGTGGTTTATAAAGTACTGTTGACCTACCTCTGGGAGATGGTTGGAATGATACAAAAGTTCTGCTCAGGTTTGGGGCATATAGTTACTCTTCAAATGAGAGTTATTTGTCCATAGCAAATAGCCATTTCTCTCTACCTCTGTATCTTTATTGATCTGATTTAATTGAAATCTTAGGGAAAAGGAAGAAGAGGCTCATGAATTCAGGTAGAAACAAAAAATGTTAGAGGTCACAATAGACATATTACTATTTTGAACTGTTCCTCTTATTTGATTAGAACTGCAAACGGCAAAAGCCTTACTATATAACTTAAAATCTTTGATCTTCTTAAAATTATAACTACAACTTAAAATCTTACAACCATACCACTGCATTTCAAACTTACCCTGCTTAAACCCTCAGTAAGCAAAACATCTAAAATCTTGACAAAGCATGTGTATGCATGCACACGCACACACACACATAGAAGTTTTCTCAAACAGTACTCACCTTCTACTCTACTTAGTACATTTAATTTAAAAAAAATACCTTTAGTATCCAGTACATTTCTTCAAGACCCACCAGTAGACTGTGTCTTACACTGAATGATTCCAATGTATCTGTCTTAACCCACTGGGATTTCTGCAGCAATCACTTAAGACAGAGACTTGTGATATATAAGGATTTGATATATTTAATCACTATATACTTATATACTTACACTTATATAGTGATTATACTTATATAATATACTTAATCACTATAAATATGCAGACCCAACACAATATTAAATATACTACAATTATTAAAATGTGAAATAACTAATAAATTAAAGCACAAACACATTTATCCCTTCACTTATCCTTCTATGGAGTCATTAATCTAAAAAATAGTAGATGCTAGCCTGATATATGTAAGGTTTGGTGTTAAGGCCCTAGAAAGAGTTATAGTGCTTACACACCCGGCTGGTTTGTCAATTAAAATGAACATAGCAGAGAACAGAAAGTACACTTTAACAAAACACCAAAGAACTTTTTGGTATTATTAAATTTCTTCACTATCTTTCAAATGATATTACATTTTTAGATACAGGGGACTAATTAAAATATGATTTGATAATGAGTATGACCATGTACAAAAATCCTAAATTTTACTCTCTAGGAGATGGGAAGTTCTTGTTTCCACTGGTGCATCCGAAACACATAAAATACCTGACAAAAGAGCATGTGACCCAATTTTAAAATCCCTCTACAAAAGCAAAAAGGCAGGTAATACGATGCATCTAGGAAAGAAAGAGCAATAAATTTTATTTTCTCTTATACATGGAAAGCGTCTATGACAATCTATAATGGATCAGCAAACCTTTGAAAAGGATGGCATGGCAGAGATCAATAAGTCCAACTTCCCTCCCAATTCAGAAATCCTCTCTTGAACATCCTTGAGAGAGGCTCACTTCATTAATGATGGTTTTTAAATTACCATCTTTCTTGCAAAAGCATGGAGAAATACACCAAAAGTAGACTACACCTACACAGTGCCTTTAGAAATTATTTTGAAGAAGTTAAAGGAAGGATGCCAAATGATCTAATACTCAGTTAACAAGGGGAAAAAAAAACAAAAAACAAAACAAAAAAAAACCCTTATTAATGAATCTTCCCTCAGCTCTTCTATGTACATTACATGATGTCTACAATGTCTTAATTTATGTCATGTTGAATATGATATACAAGTGATTTGATTTCTAATCAAAAGTCTCAAATGGCTTGAGAGACTAATTCCTACGGTGGTCAAACACCAGAATCATGGGCATTGTTATGACCATATACTTCATAAGAAACTGGAAATTTTGATTAGTTCCTCAGGCATTAAGCTACATAAAAGAAAGGCCTTTAATTCCTATTGATTTCAATAGGCAACTCAGTAGGAATTATCTCAGCATTTTGATCCCATATCCACGAACAGTTTAGCCCTCCTTTACTTTCACTCAGTTAAAAAAAAAAAAAAAAGATATGGAATTACTGAGTCTTGCCAATATTTATTAATCAATGTCTTTATTTTCCCACCTTTAACAACATTATTTCCTCAAATATTATTAATCGGCATATATTTAATTAAATATTTACACATTTGGTTTATTATTCTCATTATAATCTGGGTGTGGGAAAATAAATCCATCTTTCTTCTTTGTAATATGCCCCAATGTCATTATGGTTTAACTTCTATGCATGTCTCCCTCAACAGCTATTATACCCAGTGCTGGTAAGCAACATTTATGGTGCCATGGGTAAAGCAGTCATTTAATCAAATATAATTAAAATCACTGAAATTATTACCTTTCACTATATATCAATCAAGTTTCCACCAGCAAAAGTTAAAACATTCTGGACATTTAAAACAGGGAATGTAATGAAAGAAATTGATTGCAAAGTGTGTAGAACTGAGAAGCTGTATAGATAATGGTAAGACAACCCATGAGTTCAAACAGCAGGAAGCCACTACTATTCCTAGGAGAGAAGAACAAAGAGATGAGAGCGTAAACAGAAGCCCAAGAGCCAGTTATCTGGTAGATGATGGAGAATGGAGGTCCAACTGGGAGATGGGAGACACTGCTGGACCCTGTCCAAAGCCATGAAGAAGGGGAGAAACACTGTGGAGTCAGACTCTTCATAGATCTTCCCTTCCTCCAAAATTACCCTCCATTGGGCAACTGCACAACATGAAAACAGATGATGAAGGCTGCCTGGGAAATGCAGGCTCAGGGATTAGCTCTGCCATCTATCTCCACTAGCACAGGGTACAGAATGAAAGTTGGACTGTTCAATCAGGTCCAGAACTGTCACAAACAAGGTGTGAACCTTTCCCTAAGTTCTTCAGAAGTCAGGTATTACAGAATTAACTTATTCCATGGAGCTGTTCAATTGCAAAGCCAATCTACTGAAAATAAGTACTTCATTAACAAGAATGTGTTCAAAGATTTACACAATCATATAGGTTTATCAACTCTTCTAAACAAAAAAGGCTGGGCAAAATAAATCTATCTTGAAAACTTTAAAATAACTACACTGTCCTTTAACATAACAGATATACCAAGTAATACGTCATGCTAATTGAACAGCATTGCAAATCACTACAGGTAATGGTGTAGCATTTTATTCGGTATTCTAGAACACATTTTTTCCAAAATGACACACTAGGATAATCTATTTCCCTTTCTTTTTTGAAGAAGGGGGAAAAAATCAGAATTTTAAATATATTTGTCCAACACTACTGAATAAGCATTTAGGTCTTTAAATAATGCTCTAATGTTCTAAATTGAAAATGCTTATATAGTTAAACAATGTATTTAAAATATGTATTGCATCAATGTGCAAGAATGACTCAACAATGTGAGACAATGTGATGAAACCTAAAAGTACAGCACAATTGATTTATATTGCTATAGGTAATTCTGCAGTCTCATAAATAAATTCTTTACTTTCTTATAACCAATAGCAAGCATTTCAAAACAAAACTAATTAATGAAGTCTAATCAAAATGCCAATGTTTTGGACAAATAGTTCTGAAAAGTGATAAATACTCATCATATCCACTTATAAATCTACTTGAGAAAGTTTTGTGGCTTCCAATAAAAATATCTTCTGTGGAAATGTGCTCTATATTCTCTGTTGTAAGCAAAAATCATCCCTTTTATTACAATATTATATTGGGATTTCATATATAACTTCCATTCAAACCTACTATATTAAAATGACAGAGTTGTGTTTAACTTTGCTAAGGTAAAAGAAGATATCACATTTAAGAAAAGAATCTCTTCTTTTCTTTGATTAAAGCATGACAAGTAGAGAAAAGGATTTTTTGAATTCATATCAGGAAGGCGGCTTAAAATGTACAAAAATCATACGTAAGAGCTGAGGTAGAAACAGACTGAAAGAATTAGCTTAAAAATGACATGTTTAAAAAATGTTCAGTCACTAAGAGGATATAAATGAGGCTATTCCTTGTATTGTTTCCAAAGAATATTAAACATTTTGGACATGTTAACATAACTGTGTTTATTCATATGATAAGAATAAAAAACTGACTTACATTAAAGTGACTGCAAAACTATATTTTAAAAAATCATCTAAAATTTACATATTGATCCAGAGCCCTGTTATGCTTCCCCTGATTCTCCAGGTCTAGAAATAGAGGGTCCTAAAATGTGACCAATGTGGTTCTAGCATCTTCTGGTCTTTGCTATGTCACATCACAAAACATTAACTCCTATCTTCCGTGTACTACAAAATGCAATTTGAAGATTGGAGAAAAAGTTAATTTCTCCATAGGCAGATTAACAAATTTTGTTAGGTATAAACTACTAATATGAATTAAACATAGAGCAATTGAAGTCAATAGTTAATAAGTTAATGAAAACATTAATTTGTGTCTGTAGCAAATTACAATGTATTCTAAGACATACATGCATGTACTGAAATCCAAAGTTTAAGTAAAGGCAGTACCAAAGGTTCTGTATTGAATAGATGCATCATTAAAACTCTATCAGAAAGGTCCAAATAGCTCAAATGAATCCTTCAGAGATTTATCAGTGAATAACATTGTTAGGAGTAAGGGAAATTTTGACACTTAATATATTGCTTCACTAACTTTAAAAGCAAAATTAAAATGATAAGAATGCTGTAGTTATTAAAAGAAGTTTCATTGTAAGTCCACTATTTAAGCTAAACAGAGAAGATGATTTGTAAAATGATAGTTATAGTTAGTAGATCACAGAACGGTTTCCCTGTTGTATTATAATGCCACTTAAGGAAAGTTTTGTTTTCCCTGATTTTTTTTTTTTTTTCTCTAAAACAGGCATTCTGGCATTTAGGAGATAGAAATGTATCATTTGACCTTGACACTTCTATTTCATTAATGCAACCACAAGCAACAGAGTCACTGACTGACATGTTTGCACTTTCAGGCCTTTAGCTCTTAAAGTTATTTGATAACTGTTATGCCACTATTTGTTCTTTCTTAGAGACACTTTGAGGAATGTGTTACATTAAAAAACAGAGCATATTGGGTAAAGCTTAATAAATGATATCATGTAATTTCAGTAAAGTGTTCTCTTGAGCACTAGATTTTTGTACTTTGATGGGAGGGGGTGTATATTTGAAGGCAAATTTTGCTTTGTTTTGTTTCCTAATGAATTAGAGAGCAACATCAAATATGATTCTAAATCTCCAATGTAAAAATGTAAAATATAACTGTGACATTACTTTTGATGAAAAATGTGACACCTGACTTACACACTCAATTGACAGTCCTTAAGCTCTGTCTGCATTGGTGTGAACAGAGCAAATACCAGATGCAGAAGGAAGAGTCAAGAAAAATAAATGATAGAATTGAACAATTTTTAACAGAGAATTTCTTATAAACGTATATATTAAAATAGTTTAAAAAAACCTACAGACAATGTAAAAAGGTAAAAAGTGGGATACTCCCTAGAGAATTACAGAATTACTATAAGCGAATTACTTTGGGTAAAAAGTAATGTAGATCAGACTTCTGTTTCATACGACAAGAAACTATTGTGGTTATTGAAAAAATAAACACTGTAATTGGTAGAAACATCACTTAAAAGAGACAGAGATTTTATTCTTTTTAAAAAGTTTAAGAGTCAAAAGCTCCCTCATTAAGATATTACAAAAGTCAGAATAGAGCATCTCAAAGGATGTGTTACAGTGTACACAAGTAAACAAGGGCTGCACCAAAGCAACAACACTGGAAGGATACTGCCCCAACTAGCTAGAGAAGCTTCAGTAGTCTAACCAATGAGAGAACTAAACCTAGGTCTCCTAGAAGCAGAATGTAGTTTCAGATATTTTAATTAGCTATAGCAGGTATTAGATTCATTAGAAACAAAATGCCAAGATATATCATCCAAGACAAGTAGTGTAACAAACCCTTTAGGTTGAAATGTTCATGCTCATTACAAATAAGCAATATGCTGCCACACACACATAGATTGCAGCTCCCATGATCTGTGTTTGCAGCCTCTCAAGGTAGTGTTTCACGCTCACCACTGTTGTTCAAACTTCCAAAACAAACTTAATATAAAGAACATAAATGGGGGTTTTATTTATATCCTCTATGTGACATATATCTTCAATGAAAAGGTATTTACTAAGTTAAAACAGATTATATGTTACTTTTGTATACATTCAGTGGCATTCTGTATTTACAGCATCATAGACAACATATTATGAAAGCATATTAGTCATTAGTGTGTATCAGAAATTATAACAGTATTCCAAGTGAATTTGGAGTCCTAAGCATGTTTCAGAAGGTGTAAAACATATACCACACCCAGATCCCAGATCGTTAAATTTAAGATATGTTGCACAATTCAAACAGAAACCTATCCCACTCTCTGTCACCTTAGATATGCCGTGTATACTGATTTTGTGCATGCACACTTACAAGCCAACTACCACCCAGTGGAGAGAAAGGAGATCTTTCAGGGAGATTTGAAGTGTACGTCAGCTGGGGGTGTCAAGGGGAGAAGGTAGGGAGATGGGAAATGAAGGAATAAGAGTGTTAGCCTTGTTTAGATCTAAGCACTGCTGATCATCAATTCATATTTTCACAAGAGAAAAAAAAAACAAAAAAAAAGCTCACTCTACAGTGTTGCTCAGTGGTAAAATCAGGCTGTGGATGTTCACTAATGACAAAACATTTCAGTGCTCAAGCTTAGGGAAAAGAAGAGAGGAAGGGAGAGTAAGAAAAAGAAGTAAAACTGAACATGAAGGAGGGAGGAAGGAGAGGAGGAAGAAGGGATCAAGAGAAACAGAGAGATGGGGGGTCATGTGTACACATGTGTGAGTGACAGTGTGTGGAACAGTGAAGGAGTGTGTGCCTTTCAGACAGTGAAAGAGAATGTGAATATGAAAGTGGTTGTTAGAGCATGGAAGTGCCAGTGTGTGTGAGGATGTGAAAGAGAGTATGGGAGTGAGTGTGTTGAAGGGAAACAGATTTGTGAGTGTGAGAAAATGGTAACTGGAAGGGTTCAGAGGGATCATGCATGTGTGTGTGACGGTGATGGGAAAGGAATAGGGAGAGGGATGGGAAATGTGACTCAAAAAAGGGAAGACAAGATCACAGAATAGGGACATGAACATGAACGAGGAAGAGAAAGAAGGAATGGGGAGAGGTGATGCGTGGAGGAAAGGGGGGGGTAAACAGGATCAGAAATCAGAGTGATGAAGATAAACAGGAGGAGAAAATAATAGAAAATGCAGGAAAGATTACAGAGAAAAGAGAAAAAGGATGAAAACAGGCAACAGAGGAAAAGGAGAGTAAGAAGGAACTGGGAAAACAGGAAAAGAAAATGAGGAGGGGAAAAAAGAAGGGAGGAAACAATCAGTGGAAGGAAAGAAAGCTGAAGACAGAGAAATTGAGCCTAAGTGTCCAAGTGAAAGGGAAAATAAATGGGAGCAGGGAGCCAGCAGTTTGCAAAAGTCGCTTAGGCTAGAGTAAAATAGAAACAAACCTGATAAACTTGTCAGACTCTCCAAGAGTACCCCATGACAGTAAAACACAGACCTTGTGAATTGAGTTTCAAAGTGGCATCTGCCCCTCCTAAACCTCACTCTTCACTCATCCCAGGACTACTTGGCTTTCCGGCAAAGTGCTTTAGCATCACGCGTCCAGCTTGCTACCTGCCCCAGCGTAAAGGGGCCAGGCTCCAGGCAGATCCAGCACCTGGATTTCTTGAGTGTGTATGTGTGTGTGTGTGTGTTTATGGTGATCACCATCAGCATTATTACTCAGTGTTAAAAAAAAAAAGGCAAGAAGGGTGGAAAGAGAGACAGAAAGAAAGACTGAGACAAGTACGAAAAGCACGCCGTTCCTCCTACCTAAGCACCGCCGTGTCCCCTTTTCTGACCATCATGTTGTCCACGGCCGCCCAGGGGAAGTCCACACTCTGTCCAGCCGGGAGGCAGGAGGGTAGCAGGCAGCACAGGCTGAGGAGCACCGCCGCCAGCCACTGGTTCGAGCAACAAGCACCCTGCACCAACAGCATCATGTCCATCCCTGCTAGGGCTGCTCACTCTCCAGCAGCTTTCAGCTCGCACTCCCCCACCCCCTGGTGCTGGCGAGTCTTCCCGGGAACCAGGCGGCGCGCCACAGGATTTTTTTTTCTTTTTTTCCCCCTTTTTTCTTTTTTCTTTTTTTTTGTGTGTGTGTTTTTTTGGGGGGTGGGGGGGGGGGGTTGGGTTTTTTTTTTTTTTTTTTTTTTTTTTTTTCCTTTTTGTTGGTTTGTTTTTTTTTTCTTTTTCTCTTTCTTTTTTTCTCTTTTTTTTTTTTTTTTTTTTTCCCCTCCTCCTTCTCTTCGCTTTCCCTCCTTCTCTCCCCTCCCTCCCCCTGGCACCCCGCTACCCCTCCTCTCGGTTGCGTTTGGCCGAGTCCGGAGTGAGTCTAATTCTCGGGCGGCTCGCACACCATCTAGCGAGGAGGCGAGTGCGCCGGCGAGTGAGGGAGGAGGCGCGGCGGCGGCGGCGGAGGCAGGGCGAGCGGCGGTGGCGGGCGGCTGCAATCGCAGCAGCAGCAGCAGAAGCAGCGCGGGGCGCAGCGGCGGCCGCTGGCCCCCGGGCTCGCGCGCGTTGCCAAGCGGCCGTTTCCTTAGCAACCCCGCCCGGGGACTGGGGATGCAGCAGGGAGGGGTGGGGGGCGAGAAATGGAGGGGAAAAAAAAAAAAGAAAGAAAGAAAAGGGGGGGGGGGGGGGAATCCAGAGGAGGAGGTATATCACAATTATGCAAAGTGAGGGGAAAAGAGAGATGCGTCTTAGACAAAATGCTTCCCTTCTTGTAGTATGCACTAGAGTGATGTTTCGCTAAAAAAGTCTCTGTGTCGGTGCTGAGGTGGAGAGCCGAAGGGCGCTTTGCTTTCCCTCTTTGGAGCGTTTTACCTCTTGAGACACCGTAACTTTAAAGTCCTCCAAGTTGTAGTCGGCGCCATCATGACGCCAGGGACTGTGAAATTTTGTTGCTTATTTAATTTTTTCCAATCTCTCCTGGGCGGCCGCGCTACAGCCGACAAGTTGGCTACAGTCGGCCAACTAGTTCACTCTTTACCTCTTTTCGAAATAGGTAGGGACGGTGGCGGGGGTGCTGCTTTTTGAGGGCACGGTGCATGCGAGGCCTTGCGGTGAAGCTGGTGGATTTACTGGGTCAGTCAATACGGATGGGAGGGCGCCCGCTAGCCGCCCCCCAGCCCTGTGCGTACGTGTGTGAGGGATGGTCGAAGTAGAGCGTGTGTGTGGGTGTGTGTGTGGGTGTGTGTGTGGGTGTGTGTGTGTGCGCGCGCGAAGTAGAGCGTGGGGGGGGGGGGATGCGCGTGCCCGGGCTCGTACGCGCGCCGCACGCAGGCGCGGTGGGAGGGATGGGGCGGGTCGTGGCTGGACGCAGTCGGGAAGAGACTGCAATCAAGTGTTTTAATTGTGTAGAGCCAGGCAGTCCTGTTATGTAAGAGGCAGGTTAACCCGTTTGAGCCTATCAGACATAATGATCCGCGCACCCGAACCTGGGCAGGACTGAGTTTTCGGGTTTCACGAGTCATAGGGTTATATTGTTTCAGCAGCCTCCAAACCAGGTTGGACAGATTTCCTCCTCCGCGGCGCAGAGAGGCTCCCACTGCTTCCCAAGCCGCAGCCTCTTCCGCGCTCGCCCCGCCGCTGGGAGCCGCTGTCCTGGCCTAAGGCTGAGCCGGGTGCTGGCTGGGCTAGGGGCCGCCCCCCTACCTTTTCCTACTCCTTCCCTTCTTAAATTCGTTTCCAGATTGAAGACCCTTTAGCTATTCCGGGCCATTTGCAGATCAGTGCGAGAACCGAGGCTGGAGTCAATAGCAGTTACGCCAATCAATCTTGTTCAGTGAGGAGTTTGGGAAGCGGAGCGAGGAAGTGGAGAGAAACAAGTAATTAAAAAATATGCTCACTACCACCACCACCACCTCCCTCACCCCCCTTAAGCAGTCTTTGACGATTTTCTTCGCCTTGACTCCAGTCCTCCTTCCCTTGGAGGAAATAAATAAAGCAAAACCGCACATCTCTAACTCGTTTTCCATAATGCTAGCAGGATCCTTTGGCAAAGCGCACAGAAGCAATAATCTCTGCAGGGGTCAGCATCCGGCTGCCTCCCCAGACTGAGCTCTTTACGAGGCAGGCAGGGAGTCGTTTTGCTTCGCGGTATTGGTGCTCAGGGTGATTTTTATCGCAGTGCATGAGGATATATGGGGAAAATGGGGAAAGGGAAGTGTTCCCATCACCTGTGACCACCCAGACTGACTGCTTCAAGAGCCCCTAACTAGCATCACCTCCCCGCTGAACTGACACTCCAGTGCTAGGCAATTAACCGAGGCGCTTGCGGCAGGAGTTACTGATGTTATTAGTATTCAAGCTTAACGCTCAAACCCGGCTCAGAAATTGAGAGTGCAATAGTATTCAACCGTATTTTGAGACATCAATAAAATGTTAGTCATTTGCGGATGAATGAAAACATTTTCTTTACCGTCTGGTATGCTAGGGAAATAATTGTCAAATGACAGACTCTTGCTAATATTGATGCCAAATACCTAGATAACACTGTCATCTTGTTAACTGCGGTTTTTCTCTCGCTCGAGGTACACTGATGGATAAAGCTTAAAATTATGTAGGGCAAACGGGAGATTAGAAGAATCAGCATGTCACATGCATGGGCAAAACTATGCAATATTATTTAATATTTTCTCTAGAAATGATCTAGATCCCATTGAAGAGAATCAGAAGGTACAGCTTCCGGCATTGTGACTCAGTTTAGTGCTATTTTATGCGGAGATGGGATGCCAGCGTTTTCTAGTACAAGCTATGAAAAGCATCCTTTTGTAACTGCTGTTTCCCAGAGATCTGACATCTTGGGGGGGGGGGGGGGGGAGAATTTCTGTGACCAGGGATGGAGCTGTGCAGCAGTTTTAATATGTACAACAACACTTCAGGCTTGTAAAAGGAAACTGGAACCACTTGTGTTTAAAGGCAAAGAGTTTATTTTCTTTATTTCTAGTTTTTATCTCAACTTACATTCACTGATCACAAACCACTTAAGTGTCACAAAACCAATCCAAAGGAAGCAATAACTAAACCTAGTTTATAGATGCATAGGCTATTGCAAAGATTATTTTCATGTACATCAGGCAGCCCCTATTACTATGTGTACTTTTGCTGTCCTTCTGACTAGGGAAGAATTTGATTTTAAAAGCGCCATGACTTTCTTTTCTCTTCATTCTTTCTAAAGGCATTTTTCTGAGAGGCTTTTACAAGGTTTCCAGTATTTGCTTTTGTGGTCCTACATTTCTTCCAAGCAGAGACCTAAATTCTGGCAGTCTTGGCTTCTTCTAAGGGAAACCAGAACAAAAACAAATAACTAAATGCAAGAAAGAAATCGCCCAGCTCAGATAGCATGTGGTTCCTTAGAGGAATATTTTTAAAGTATCAAGAATAGGTAACAGCATTGTTTGAACTTCTTAGATGGGGAGGGTTGGAGTGGTTATAGTAGGATGTAGGATACTCTCTTGGTCAGAGTATATAAGACCTGACATTAGAATGAGTTACTACTTCCTTTTGAATCATGTACATTTATTTTATTTTCAAAGCTCAACTTCTAATATTCTAAGAAATGTGCAACTAATTTGAGTTCCTTTGGGAGGAGAAAGATGGAGACTGATGTGTGTGATAACTGATTATGTCATTATCTAGATTGGTTTACATCCCTGTTTTTCATACCCTGAGACCTCAGAGGTATTGGAAAGGTAAAGTTATAAGGAAGTTTCTTAAGCTTTCATAGTTTAATAAGCTTTATTTTTACAGTGTAAATGAGATCCATATTAGGAAAAAATTAGAATATGAATTCACATTTGTTTTCTTTTTTTTTTAAGATTTTTTATTTACTTATTTGACGGAGAGAGATCACAAGTAGGCAAAGAGGCAGGCAGAGAGGAGGAAGCAGTCTCCCTGCCAAGCAGATAGCCCAATGTGGGACTTGATCCCAGGACCCTGAGATCATGACCTGAGCCGAAGGCAGAGGCTTAACCCACTGAGCCACCTAGGCGCCCTCACATTTGTTTTCTGATGATGAGTGAGTAGACCCAGATACATCTTTCATATTACTGTCTAGGCATGAAAAATTTTAGGCAAGATAGGTCCCAGGACCTAATGGAAACTGCTAATGAGAGCACTTTGTAATTCCTGAGAGTTGGTCAGGTAGCCCTTATAAACAGGACATATGAATAATAGCTCTCTAGCATGGGCCATAATTGATTCTGTATTTGAATTAAGCTGGTTTAAGTTTGGAACACCTTGCCAACTTAAACTCACCTATCTAGAGTAATGATTTTCCGGGCACTGTGAGAATTACAAAGCTCAAGAATTTTGTTGGGGGCAGGAAAATATCCCTTTACTGAAAAGTTTCTCAAGCTAGACACTTTTGACACTTTGGGACAGGTAATTCGTTATGGGGATTGCCTTATGCACTGGAAAATGTTTAGCACCACCCCAGGCCTCTCCTTATCAAATATCAATTGTACTAAGAACTAACTTAAATCTTTGTATTCTTTAAATAGTGACAGCTACAGAGTATGCAGTCAGGAAATGGCTATTGAATAAAGGAAAGGAAAAGCAAAGTCATTTCATTGTTGACTCTATGTAAAATATATATATTAATTTATTCACTTACTCATTTTTATCATTCTATTAAATGTGGATGTTGACCAAAGAGAGAAAAAGTGGGGTTGAGTAGGGGTGCAAGAATACCTATGCTACTTCAAAGCTCTTCAAACCATTCCTATGGAATGACCCTAGAAAGTTCACCTAAGGACTTAAACCAGAAAGTGAAGTCTTATGATAAATGTAGGTGGAAATTATTTTCAAAATATTGAACTTGTTATGCACTTGTAAGATAATGAGTACAGCTTTGCTATTTATCATCATATATTTGTATGGGTTTTGGAAAAAAACTAAGAAATACCTCTATCATTATTTATTTAAGATTTTTTCCTCATCCACTTCCAAAAGAACTTTAGGGACCTCAAGTGCATCTATCTAAATGTCAATTTTAATATTTTGTATTGGACTATCAGGCATGTAAAATCGTACACATTCAACTACTATTCTATTTTATTATGTTATTTTTAAATTTCCTATTATGTTCCATCTCTGCAAAAATATATACAGTATATAACCTGTGTATATATATATATTTTATAAAGATTTTATTTGGCGGGGGCAGTTTTAGTTTTACAACAAAACTGAGAGAGATACAGAGATTTCCCTTATACATTCTGCCCCACACACGTACCCTCCATTATCAGCATCATTCGCCACAAAGGCACTTTTATATTTTTTAACCAAGGATGAACCTACATTGACAGAGCATAAGGATTCACTCTTGATGTTGTACATTTGATGGGTTTGGACAGATGTATAACAATATGCAGCCATCTCTATGATATCATACGGAGTATTGTCGCTACTCCAAAAATCTTCTGTGCTCTCGCCTATTCATCTCTCTTTTGGCCATTCCTAATCTTTTTGTCTCCATAGTTTTGCTTTTTCCAGAATGTCATATAGTTGCAACCATACAGCATATTGTCTTTCCAAACTGGCTCTTTCACACTTAGTGATAAAACATTTTCATTTCCTCTTTATCTTTCTATAAATTAATAGCTCATTTATTTTTAGTGCTAATACCCCATTGTCTAAATGTACCACAGTTTATTTAGCCATTCACCTAATTAAGGATACATTGATTGTTTACAAGTTTTGGCAGTTATAAATAAAGCTATTATAAACACCCATATGCAGGTTTTTTTGTGGACATAAATTTTCAGCTCATTCAGGCAAATACCAAGGAATGGAATTGTTGGATCATATAATGAGTATTGTTTACCTTTTTAAAGAAATCACCAAACTGTCTTCCAAAGGAACTATACCATTTTTACATTCCCAAAAATACATTTTACATGTATTCCCATACAACCACCAATGTATGGGGGTTCTTCTTGTTCCACAGACTCACTAGCATTTATTATTTCCAGTGTTCTAAGGGGTGTGGAGTGGTATGTCATTTTCATTACATTCCCTGGTTACCTATGATGTGAAGCACCTTTTCATGTGCTTATTTGCCATTTGTACATCTTTAAATGAGGTGTATATTAAGATCTTTGTCTCATTTTTTAATCAAGTTGACTGCTTATCATTGAGTTTTAAGAGTTCTTTGAATATTTTGGATAACAGTCTTCTATCAGATATGTCATTTACAAATATTTTCTCTCATTCTGTGGCTTGTTTTCCAATTCCCTTGATATTGTCTTTCACTGGGCAGAAGTTTTTAATTTTAATGAAGTCTAGCTTATCAATTATTTCTCTCAATGATTGTGTTTTGTGTTGTATCAAAAAAGGCATCACCGGGGCTCCTGGGTGGCTCAGTGGGTTAAAGCCTCTGCCTTCAGCTCAGGTCATGATCTCAGGGTCCTGGGATCGAGCCCCGCATCGGGTTCTCTCTGCTCAGTGGGGAGCCTGCTTCCCCCTCTCTCTCTGCCTGCCTCTCTACTTGTGATCTCTCTGTCAAATGAATAAATAAAATCTTTAAAAAAAAAAAAAAAAGGCATCACCACACCCAAAGTCATCTAGATTTTCTTCTAAATTGTCCTCTAGGAATTTTAAAGCTTTGTGTTCTACATTTAAGTCTATGATCCTTTTTGAGTTAATTGCTGTAAAGGGTGTAAGGTCTGTTATCTTACATACTTTCAAATCTTAAATGACTTATTTTATCCCTTTATCACTTTTTTCTTAATTGGTAGATATTTTGTATATATATAGAAGGGGAGGGTCCTCATTGTAAAGATTTATAAACCATCTTGACTAGAATTAGTCATTTTTTAATTAGGATGAATTTTTACTACTAATGTAGTTTTCATTACATAGGTATAAAATCATGGCTTTAAAACATGGTCCTAAGCAGAAAGAAAAGAGTTCTTGCCATTGTATTCCATGACCACTTCTAGCAACTATCGGGATTTTTATTGCTCTTTAATAAACTATGATATGCATAGTGAAGCAGAGTGATTGTTTTTCCTTACATTAGAAAAAACCAGCCAGGTTTGAAGTGGAATAACTTGAAAGGACTATGAAAAACCTTTGCAAATTTATTAAAGCCACCCATGTACATGGTATCTTTTTTTTTTTCTAATAAACAGCACATGGTTAACAACACATTTTCAGAAAAGTACATAAGTATAAAGGTGAATCTTAGTGCAGTATTATTTAAAGTTAACCTCCATTTAATTCCACCCAGATTAAAAAACAGAAAATTGCTAGCACCCCTAGCAGCATCCTGGAAGCAACTTTTAATCCTAACCCCTATTTTCTCCCATAAAAGTGACACTATAATTTTTTATGGTTTTCATTTCCTCATTTTTTAAATATTTTCACTACTTAGTTTTGTATAAAAAACATACAAACAATAAAAGCAACCAATAAAATTATTTCATGGTTATCATGTTCTTTTTTTTTAATATTTTACCACTAAGTTTTACATCTCTTCTGAACAATGGCTTGCTTTTCTATGAACTCTTACAAAGTTGTATCAATTATACAATATGTAATTATACAGTATAGACTTTTGTGTCTGGATTCTTTTGCTGAACATATTTTAAAATTTTGCTATGCCATTGTACAGCTGTTGTCACTTCAGTTTTTTTGAATCTATGCAGCATTCCATAGTTTAAAATTACAATTATATCATATATTTACCCATATAATCCATTATATTGTTGACAGACATTTATATTTTACATTTCTATCTCATACAGACGATGATGATATGAACATTCTTGCACATTAGTGCTGAAAACTTCCCCCAGCTTGAATAAAGCTGGCCTGCAAGTTTGTGGGAAACACACACCTACGTGCATGCGCGTGCACACACACACACACACACACACACACACACACACACACAGAGATTTATTTTAAGGAATTAGCTCATACAATCATGAAACTGGCAAATCCAAGGTCTGGAGTTAGGGAGGCAGGCTCCAGACCTAGAGAAGATCTGATGTTGCTGCTTGTATCCAAAGATAGTCTAGGGATGCCTGGGTGGCTCAGTCAGTTGAGCAGCTCTCTTTGGCTGAGGTCATGATCCCAGGGTTTTGAGATTAAGTCCTCCATGGGGCTCCTTGCTCAGTGGGGAGTCTGCTTCTCCCTCTGCCTGCCACTCTGCCTGCTTATGCGTACTCTCTCTCTCTCTCTGACAAATAAATAAATAAAATCTTAAAATAAAAAAAAGAAAAAATAATCTAGAGGCAGAAAGAACTCTTCTCCCAGAGACCTAAGTCAGTTTTATCTTAAGGCCTTCAGTTGATTGAATGAGACCCACCCACATTATGGAAGGTAATCTGCTTTACTCCAAGTCCATTGATTTTAATCTTAATCTCATCTAAAGAATCCCTTCACAGCAACATCAAGATTAGTAATTGACCAAATATCTGGATACTGTAGTCTTGTCCAGTTTACACATAAAATTAAGCACAGCAGTTTACTTCCAATTCATTGCAATGCTGAGGCGTAGGCCTTCCTCATCTCAGTTTAAAGTAAGAGAGTTATTAATATACCAAATTTTGATTGACCCATATTCTATCCTGACGAAATTTCTAGTCAGTGTTAAAAATTCTCTTGTTGCTTGGGGCACCTGGGTGGCTCAGTGGGTTAAAGCCTCTGCTTTCGGCTCAGGTCATGATCCCAGGTTCCTGGGATCGAGCCCTGCATCGGGCTCTCTGCTCTGCGGGGAGCCTGCTTCCCCCTCTCTCTCTGCCTACTTGTGATCTGTCAAATAAATAAAATCTTTAAAAAAAAAAAAATTCTCTTGTTGCTTAAATCAAATACATAGCATTAAAAAGGCTTGTTTTTCTCTTAAATCATATTAAATGAAGGATATAGGAGACAGCTTTTATTTTATGGCTGATGATATTGTCTACGTTTGTTTTAATCATAGACCTTTAAAAACTTCACTGCATACCAAAACTATAATAGCAGAAAAAACAATTTTAATTGGGGCAGATGAGAATGTTGAAGCATCCCTACCTTGAACTTAATAGACCCACTTCTGTTAGTGCCAGTGGAATCCTATGAATGAAACAGAATGTCAATCATTGTTCAGAAAGACTGTGTTTACATATATAGGACTCTGTGGCCCAGCAGGTTTACTAAGATCACATTTTTCAGGTGGCCTGTTACCTTATCAACACCAGTCTCTCAGTCACCTCTAGGATTTGAATCACCACTAATTCATTCTCCATTGCTATTATTTTATCATTTTGAGATTGTTATATACAAGAATCATAGGGCATGCATCCTTTTGAAGCTGACTTTTATTCATACAGCAAAATGCCTCTGAGATCCATCCAAGTTGTTTCTTGTATCAATAGTTTCTTCCTTGTATTGCAGAGTCGTCTGCAGAATTGATGTACCACACTTTGTATAATCATTCACTTATCTGAAGATATTTTAGTTGTTCCCAGTTTGGGGCTATTACAAGTAAAGTTACTATTTAAAATCATGTCCATATTTTTAGGCACACTTATTTTCATTTCTCTGGAATAAAGACCCAGAAATATGATTGTGGGGTCATGTAAATGTCTGCTTAGTTTTTTGCAAAGAAACTTGCAACCTAACGCAGAGTGGTGATACCATTTTATATTCCAGTAGCAGTCAGTGTATGACAGATCTAGTTTCTCCACTTCCTCACAGCATTTTCTTATTGTCATTAGTTTTAATTTTAGCTTTCCTAATTTGTAGGGATATCAAATACAAATATCTCATTCACTGTGATTTTCATTTTGTATTTCATTCATTGTGGTCTTAATTTACATTTTCCTAATAACAAATAATGTTGGATATCTTGTCATGTCCCTATTCACCACCCTTGAATCTCCAGTGAAATACCTCTTCATGTCATTTGCCCATTTTATTTTTTTTAAAGATTTATTTCTTTATTTCAGAGAGAGAATGCACCAGTAGGGGGAGAGGTAAGGGAAGGGATGCGGTGGGGTGGGGGGCGATGTGGGGAAGCACAACCTCTGCTGAGTGGGGAGACTGACCAGCTCAATCCCAAAATCCAGAGATCATGACCTGAGCTGAAGTCAGATGCTTAACTGACTGAGCCACCCAGCCGCCCCTCATTGCACATTTTCTAACAAATCGTTTATTTTTCTTATTAGGTCTGAATGTTTTTCTTAAATATATTCTAGGTATGAGTCCTTTTACAGATATGTGTTTTGAAAATATTTTCTTTTAGACTTTGCTTTTCATTTCATCCTCTTATAGTTTTGCACAAAGCAAAATTTTTAGTTTTAATGAAGTTTAGTTTGTCCATTTTTAAAAATTATTTTATGGATCCTATTTTTGTATTATATCTAAGAACATTCACCAAGCACTAGGTCCTGAATGTTTCCTTCTATGTTTTCTTCTAAACGTTTCATAGTTTTCCATCTAAATTTATGATTCACTTAGAGTCAAATTTTATACAAGGTATAATGTTTAGGCCAAGATTTTTTTTTTTTAATTTTGCTTGTGAACATTCAGTGATTCCAATTGAATTATTCCAATTCAATCACACCAATAATTTTTGAAAAGCACTGAATTCTTTTTGCATGTTTCTTAAAAGTCAGTTGTGTGGGGCTATTTTCTGGGTTCTTTATTCTGTTCCATTGATCTGTGTGTTTATCCCTTAACCATTCTTGATCATTATAGCTGTAAAAGTCTTCATTATAGCTTATAAGAGTGGTTCTTCCCACTTTATTTTTGTTTATCAAAATTCTTTTATTTATGCTAGTTCTTGATATACATTTGGCCTCTTGATACACATTTTGGAATAATCTACATTAATTTGTATATCTACAAAAATATTTTTGGTTTTTATTGGAACTTTGTTAAAACTGTACATCAATTTGGGGAAAATTGACTCCTTTACTATATTAAGACTTCCAATCCATAAGATAGGCATAACACTCCATTTCCTTAAAACTTCTTTGATTTCTTTCAACAACACTGTATAGCTTTCAACATATAAATCCTTTTTTGTTAGATTTATACCTAAGTATTTTACTTACATTTTGAATGCTTATAAGTTGCATTGCATATTTAATTTTAGTTTTCATATAGTCATCAGAATATATAGAAATACAATTAATTTTTGTTTTGACCTTGTATCTTATGACTGAACTCATTTACTCTAAGAAGTTAATTTTTCATTTCTTGGGATTTTTCTATGTAAACCATTATTTCATCTACAAATAGGAACAATTTCCAGTTTTATTTTTTTCTCCCATTCTGTGTATCTTTTTTTACTTATTTCTTTATTTAGTTCTTTATTTTTTGTTTTAGCCTATTGTGATAGCTAGGACTTCTAGTAATAGGTTGAACTGCAAGGGGGGATGCAGGGAGAGTTTCTTCTCTGACACCATCATAGCAGGGATGGACAGGGGTGTGTCCTTACTGCTTGGTGGGGAAGAAAATCCTACCCAACTCAACCATTTATTTTAATATTTTATTTTATTTATGTATTTACTTGCTTGTTTATGTATGTATTTATACACATATCTGTCTCTTTAGTTAATGAAGTGTAGTTTACACACAGTGTGACATTAGGTCTAGGTATACAACATGCAGATTCCACAGCTCTATACCTTATGCCGTATTCACCACAAGTGTAGCTGCCATCATTCAACTCAAACTTTTTTAGTATCACCCCTTCTCTCGACTCCCAACCCCTTTATCTCTACCTACCCTTGTAAGAAAGGAAATTTGATAAGTTTTGTTGCAGCCTGGGAGGCTAGGCTATGCTCTTCATGGACCTTTGCTGGCAAAGGTGGTGTGGGGATGCAGTGTTTTCAGTGATATTTGGCAGGACTAGAGCAATTATCATCTAAAAGCTTTCTTCTTGCTAGGCTGGCCCTTTTCTGGTACTTTGGCTAGAGAAAGCAGGCTTTTTGCTGGTAGGGTTTTGTTTCGTTTTTTGTTTTGTTTTGCTTTTTGTCTATGCCTATTGGTGTTTCTGAGTTGCCATCTTCTCTGTCTGGCATAATTCATGAGGAAAAAGGAAAACCTGGGGAATGCAGAGCCATGTTGTTCTTCAGATCCTTAGGTTCCTAGCCAGTTGGTGTTCTTTTCCCTACCTTTTGCAGTCATCTTGTGCTTGTTTTACATATTTCACGTTTTTAATGTACTTAAAAGAATGGGATAAAATACAGCTAATCCATCTTTCCTAACACATAACTGCATTTTTTTTCATTATAAATTTATTTTTTCTGGTTAGCTCAACCTAGGTTTTCATGTCTTCTGTCTCAGAATGTTGCTTGAATTGGCTTGTTCATTACCACCGTAGAATATAATGTCAGTAATGTTTACAAGGGAAGCATAAAAATCTAAGGAAGAAAAATGTAGTGTTTAATGAACTTTCTTAATTACAGAACTTCTCTGACCCAGTAAATATTTCAGAACACCTAGGCTGTGTTTATGTGATACCACTGAAATGGCTATGTCTCTATCAATCTTTACTTTTGCAATTCTATCACTATTATTGATTGTCTAAGTCAATTAGAAAATCTTGATTGCAATATAAATAAATACAAAGATGGCTATATACAGTGGAAAGACTTTGTGGCTATAAATGAAGAAAAAGTCAAAATTTTTATGAGTGTAGCTAATTTTAAATCAGTATTTTTAAGTTAAATGATGTATCATAACTGGAATGAAAACTGAAATAGAGGATAAGAGACCTCAGTTCTTACCAAGTTTTAGCTACCTAGTGGTAAAGGATCAGAGACAAATCTTTTTCATTGGACTCTATTCCAACTCTTGCCAACCAGCAGCGTTGGAATAATATGTAATCTTTAAGGTTATTTTCAGAATAATTGGACGGACTATGTATGTTTAGTGATTGAATAGTGTGGATTAATGCTACCTGATCACAGGTCATCTCAGTCCTTCTCCTCAGGCACTCAGTATTTACTCTCCATCCCTCAATTCTTTTGGATATGCTGACTGGATGTGAGCTGTCCACATAATTGATTTCTGCTTTATAATTATAATTATTATTTAAATATCATAGTTTAAAAATACATCCTTCAATATAAGAAACATACAAACTCACTTTTTCCTTGGAGTTTAAGGGTAACATTTATTTGGACTATGAAATGGAGATTTGTAAACATGGGTATGTTAGGAATAATGAACAAAGAATCAAAGTTGGATTTACAGGATTAAAAGAATTAAAATATCTCTAGACTATAATTTTGGTAGGAGGATAAATGCTTTACTTTTATCATGGTACCCATCCTTTCCTGGCCTGTGCATGCAAACACAAGTACACAAACACACTTTATTAATAATGCAAGATATTTAAGGGACTGGTATTGGTTTAAAGAATATTTTACAAAACTCATGAAAATAGTTTTTTAATTGAGAAACGTCTGAAACCTAAAGGATATCTTCCCAAATTTCACAATCTCTTAATGAGGCATATAAATGATCAGGTCTTAGAACAAATACAACTATGCTCAATTTCTATAATTATAATTACACTTATACTTATCTGTCAGTTTTAATTGAATTTATAAGGTAAGATTTATTTGTGATAATTCATGGATAATCTAATTATCCATATTCCAAAAAGCACATCCGGAGGCTGTTAGGAATTCTTAATAATATTTAGTTCTGATTCTCTGAGAAATAAGAGAAGGACTATGGCCAGACAACAAGATTTCTTGTAGTCTGATTAGCTCATTTTTCCAAATGCTTTTTCTGTTGCCCATATCACCATACAGAATCCAATTTTGGCATTCCCAAATGACTCATTTATCTGGATTATTTGTATATAATGAGTGTGTTATTTTGTGGTGCAGGATCACATGGCTTTTGGAGACTGAAACCAACTTTATTTCATTATGACTGATTTCCTAATGTTCCACACGATTTTCACTGCAGAATGGAGGCAGCAGCTTGGAAGTGATGATGAATTAGTATTTACTATAATTATTTCTCAGATAATTGCTATTTATATTTATCATAACTCCACCTCAAAAATGTATTTGTTTCAAAAACATTTTTGTTCTAGATGACTAATGATTTCTCCAAATTATCTTATGACCTGAGACACCATTGTCACTATCAAGTTTAACCAGAAAAACAGGTGCCAAGACAAGAGGATTTAAGACAAAATAGATATAATGTATGAAAAAACAATACAAAACCCCCTACAGACATTCATTGAGAACTTATATGCCAAATGTTGTAAGTTTTTTTTTTTAAAGATTCATTTATTTATTTGACAGACAGAGATCACAAGTAGGCAGAGAGGCATGCACAGAGAGAGGGGGAAGCAGGCTCCCTGCTGAGCAGAGAGCCCGATGTGGGGCTTGATCCCAGGACCCTGGGATCATGACCCGAGCCGAAGGCAGAGGCTTTAACCCACTGAGCCACCCAGGCGCCCCGTAAGTTTTTTTTTTTAACTAACTATTTTTATAGATTATTATTTGATATACTGTATGTTATCTATTTTCTACTTTGGCAAACAAACTGCATAATAAAAACACAAGTAACTTATATTTGTTTAAAAATATTTGTTAATCATAGCTGTAAGATAAAACATTAAGTTATAAAGCTATTTAATCAACAAAATTTTTTGTTTCAACATAATTCTGAAACCTGTTTCCCTTTTTCATACTTTAAGTATCATAAATTTGTCATTATTGAGTTTTTCATCAAAGAACTTTATCATATCTCAAATTTAATATTATAAAGCTAAATATTATTAGAAATTATTTTAGTGAGCCTATAGTAAGCTTTTTTTTTAAAGAATAAATACTAAACAAAATTTTGTTTATTATTTTCTGGGTATCAGTAAAAAGTAATTGAAAATACTTCATCTCTGTTCACCATAAAACGATGACTCTCTATTACCTAAATAACTAATTTCCAACATTCCTTTTTGCTCATCCATAAACCAATCATTCAGATAAGATTCTTTTTTTTAATTATTCTGTCACAGGCAGTCTACAGAATGGGAGAAAATTCTACAAACCATGTATTGGATAAGGGGTTATTATTCAAAATATACAAAGATCTCAGTCAACTCAATTAACAACAATACCAACAATTAAAATCCCAAACAACTGAATTAAAACAGGGACAGAAGACATTTCTCCAAAGAGAACATCAAAATGGCCAATAGGCACATGAAAAATACTCAACGTCACTAATTATCAGGGAAATACAAATCAAAACCATAATAATATATCACCTCATTCCTGTTAGAATCTATCATCTATCTATCTATCATCAAGCCAAGCAACAACAGGTGCTGGAGAAGATGTGATGTAAAAGGAATCCCTTATATATTGTTGGTAGTGATGTAATTGGAACCACTATGGAAAACAATATGGAGGTTCCTAAAAAATTAAAAATAATCCTACCATACAATCTAGCAACTCCATTGCTGTGTATATACCCAAAGGAAATAAAAACAGAATTTTGACAAGATACATTCCCATGTTTATCACAACATTATTCATAATAGGCAAGATATGGAAATAATCCAAATGCCCATCAATGAACGAATGGATAAAAAAGATGTAGTACATATACATAATGGAGTATTATTCAGCCATGGGAAAAGAAGATATCCTTCCATTTGGCTCAGACGTTTCCAGTTGTAAGATAGACATATTTTGGGGGCACCTGAGTGGCTCAGTTGGGTAAGCATCTGCCTTCAGCTCAGGTCATGATCCCAGGGTCCTGGGATTGAGTCCCGCATTGGGTTCCCTGCTCAGCAAGGGAGTCGGCTTCTCCCTCTCCCTCCCTCTCTGCATGTGTGCTCGCTCTCTCTCACACCTTCACTCTCAATAAATAAATAAAAACTTAAAAAAATAAAAAAAGATGGACGTATTTTCACTTCCAGAATTGGAGCCCCAGACATTTAAAGAAAAGTTGGCTATAAATAATCACTGCCCATGAGAATGACTCTTGATGAACCAGTTTCCCACTCCAGTTTCTCTTCAGTGTACCTTTGGTAGCTGTCCCAGTTTTGACCTAGGCTGATCTACAGAGTCCAGTAGATCTCTTTATGGGAGGTTAGTGCAATGGTCATATCCTTTCCAATGTGGAACAAAGTTCTCTCTCAGAACACAATATGTACACCATTAACTCATTCAGAAATTAAAGGAACCTTTGTATATATGGATCCATCATTTTTAGAAAGAGAAATTATATATATTTTCATCTATCATCATCATCTGGATATCACTATTATGCGCTTTTCCCTGAGGTTTTTTCTGAGCAAGCCATCCAAGAGACAAGACAAAAAGCCTTTATGATCCAGCTTTGGAAGTTATGTGTCATAATTCTGTCATATACAAATAATTGTACAATCTTATCTGTGATTCAACGTGGGAGGCTTCTTCTTAAATACCAGGAAACAAGATCACTCTGAGACCCATCTTAGAGGCTAGCAGCCAAATATGTTTACTTGAATTTATAAAACTGAATGTTTTATATTTTCTTAATATTTAAAAATATTTTAATTTATCCAGCTTTTCAAGTCATTCATATATTTCTAAATGTTAGGTTTAATTTCAGAATGATACTCCATTGTTTAGCTATGTGTAACTCTGTAGCTATAATTTATTTAACATATCTATTATTGGAACATTTAGGTCATTTTATTTTTTGCCGTTTTAAAAAACCAGTGAGCAAATTCAATGCTAAATCTTTACATAGAAATAAATTAACATGCAGCACTCGGCTGGCTCAGTCAGTTAAGCATCTGCCTTCAGCTCAGGTCATGATCCCAGGCTCCTGGGATGGAACCCCACATTCGGTTCTTACTCAGCAGGGAGTCTGCTCTTCCTTCTCCCTCTGCTGCTCCCCTGCTTGTGCTCTCTCTCTCTCTCTCTCTGTCAAATAAATAAATAAAGTCTTTTAAAAAGAAATAAATTAATATGGATCCTTAAAATGCATGACTAAATTTAAACTATCTGGATCCAGTGACACAAGCCAAAAGGATAAGTTTTGAATATATCGGAAAATTGTTCTCCAAAGAAGTTATCTCAGTTTAATTTTTTATTAGCAAAGAATTGTGTTGTCTATTTTTTTCTGATTTGATAATAAATTGTCTTGTATTTTACTTAATATTTCTCTGATTACTGATTTTTCTGAAATTTATTCATAAATTCATTGGTGATTCATATTTTGGAGATTGCACACATATACATATATAGATAGATATGCACATACATAGATTTATAAAATTAATGTTTTGCTTTTTTAAAAATGAATTCTTAGAGTGTATTACTTTTAAAACTATAAATATTACTTCCATATAGGCTTTATTGTTAGAACAGTTCTAGATATACAGAAAATTGAGAAGATAATACAATTTCCCTTATATTAACACCTTACATTAGTATATTTGTTACAATTAATGATAATTAATGAACAATTATTGATCCATTATTGTTAAAATCCGTACTTTGTTAAGATTTCCTTAGATTTTACCTAATGTTCTTTTTTGTTTCAGGATCCCATCTAAGATATTACCTTACCTCCCTTTTAGTTGTCACATATCCTAAGGTTCTTCATGGCTGTGAAAGTCTCTCAGATTTCCTTTGTTTTTGATGACCTGGCCAGTCTTAAGAAGTACTGATCCAGGTATCTTGTAGAATGCTCCTCTATTTGAATTTGTCCAATGCCTTTTTTATGAATAGACTAAGGTTATAAGTTTTTTTTAAAAAAAAGACTTCAGAGGCAAAGTGCCATTTCAATCACACCTTGTCAAGGGCACATACTATTAAAATGATTTAGCACTGTTGATGGTGACCTTGATCACCTGGCAAAAGGTATTTGTCAGGATTCTCCACTATAGTTTCAGTCTCTCTCTCTTTCTCTCTCTCTTTTACTTTGTACAACCCATATGTAAAAAATGAAGACTTACATTCCCATGATATCTATATAAAATATTTATAATTCTGCATCAGAGATTTGCTTTGTCTCAAATATTACTTTATTTTATTGCTCAAATTGTTGGAGCTTGGTAATTGGAGCTCTTTCATCAGATCCTTTGACATACCCATATCAATCGAGGTTCTTGTTTTTTTATTTTCTGAGAAAGTCTTTATTGTCTTGGCACTACTAGATGCTTTAGACAAACAGGTTCATCTTGTGTATTTCTTGCATCTGTCCTGGAGGAAGGGATTATCTATGAAAACTCCGTGTGTGTGTGTGTGTGTGTGTAATTGGAGAATGATATGAGAAACCAGTATGTTACCAGGTATGCTCACTTCCACCAGGGTAGTTCATTGCTTCTAGCCCATGTCACCCAGTGTAGCAAAGACAAACATGTGTTTATGCTAGCCTGTGTATATCCACAAATGTATAAATTATTTCTATATGTATTTGTATCTATATTAAGCAAAACATAACTTCATATTATATCTCCAAGTCTACTTCATTAGAATATGAGTCATTCTAAACTTTTCCTCTTAGTTTTCTGGAAATTCCCACTCCAAATAGTGAGAAACTTCACTCCCATTTCCTGCCATCTAGTTACTTAATTGTTCAATTTCCATTTACATGTATAGTAGTATCAGAATTGTTAGCCTATTCCTCCATGGGAAACTACTTTATTAACTAGAACACAGAGCTTATGTGTAGTTTTCTTGACTTCAGTCTTGTAATTCCACTCATTTTCAAAGTTACTTAAAAAGTCAGCACCTTTTCTTCCCACCCCCTTCAGTGACATTGTTTCATACATTTGGAATAGCAAATTCTTTTGCCACCATCTGCTTTCCATCCTGGAAGCTATCCATGTCTTAAAGGAGATGTTTTAAAATTTTTCATCCATAACTTTGATTTTCTGTACTATAAAGTGCTACAGATTTTGACCAATGCATGGTATTGTGTACCCACCTATTACAGCATCATTAAAAAAGTTTTACTGCCCTAAAAACTCCCCTTTGTTTCATGTATTCTATCAACTCCCAAATGCTTGACAACCACTGATCTGTCTACTGTCTATAGTGTTCCTATTTCCAGAATAATATTTAATTGGAAACATATAGTATGTAGCCTTTTCAGACTGCTTCTTTCACATAGCAATATGATTTGAAGGTTCATACATGTCTTATTGTGGCTTAATAACTAATTTCTTTTTATCACTGAATAATATGTCATTATATGGACATATCACAGTTTATTCATTCACCTGTGAAGGACATCTTTGTTGCTTCCAAGTGATTTTAAATAAAGTGTTATAAACTTTTATGTGCAGGTTTTTATGTAGACTCAGTTTTTCAGTTCTTTTGGATAAATACCCAGAAGCACAACTGCTGAACTGCCAAACATCTCCTAAACTGATGTAGCATTTTGCATTTCCATCAGTAATGAATTAAGTTCCTGTGGCTGTACATCCTTGCCAGCATATGGTATTGTTAAGTTCTTTGGATTCCAGCCATTCTAATAGATGTGAAGTGGTATCTCACTGTTGTTTAAATTTCCAATTCCCTGATTACAAATGATGTTAAGCATGTTTTCATATGCTTATTTGTTACCTATTTATCTTTTTTTTGTATTTGTTCAGATCATTTTATCCATACTGAACTGGGTTGTTTGCTTTTTTTACTGTTGAATGTTAACTATTTTTGTTATATTTGAATACAACTCTTTTATCATATGTGTGGTTTGTAAACAGTTTCACCCTGTTTGTAGCATGCATTTTCATTCATTTTATAGCATATTTTGCAGAACAGAACATGTTAATTTAGTAAAATTTAACTTTAATTTTTTTTCTTTCATGGGTTATACTTGTGGTGTTGTGTCTGAAAACCTATCACCAAACCCATGCTCTCCTAGATTTTCTGTGTTATATTCTGGATTTTTATAGTTCTCCACTTTATATTTAGTCTGTGATCCATTTTGAGTTCATTTTTGTGACAGACATAAGGTTTGTGTCTAGTTTCTTTCTTTTATATGTACATAAATACATAAATATTCATGTATTTATTTTGTCCTTTCCATCATATCAAGGACTGCAAAGGCTGAAGGAAAATGTTGGCTATAAATGACTGTCTTCAATGATTAAAAATGTTTTAAAACCTTTGTTGCCAGAATTGCTGTTCATTAGCTACATATGGTTACTGAATACTTAAAATGTGGCTACAGCAACTGATGAACTAAATTTTTACTTTTATATAATTTTACTTAGTAGTTACATATTGAACAGCAGAGAAAAGAGGTGTTTTGTTTGTTTTTTGTTTTGTTTTAAGAGAGCCACTGCAAGGGGGGAAGGGCAGATGAAGAGGGAGGGAGAAGGAGAGAATCTTTTTTTATTTATTATTTTTTTTAAGTTTTTAAAAGATTTTATTTATTCATTTGAGAGAGAGAGAGGGAGAGAGAAAGAGCATGAGAGGGAGAGGTCAAACAGAGAAGCAGACTCCCCACAGAGCTGGGAGCCCAATGTGGGACTTGATCCCAGGGTTCTGGGATCATGACCTGAGCCGAAGGCAGTCACTTAACCAACTGAGCCACCCAGGCACCTGAGAGAGAATCTTAAGCAGTTTTGACATGTGGCTGACTTTGAGATCACAACCTGAACTGAAATCAAGAGTTGGATGCCTACCAACTGAGCCACCCAGGTGCCCCTATTGTAATCTTTTTGATTAAAATATTTCATTTTCAAAATTCTTATTTACCCAGGCTTTCTTTAGTTACCTACCTAATTTTTAGGTATATTTTACATTTAGCAAATACACAAATCTAATGTGTACAACTAAATAAATGTTTACATATGTCAAAACCTATTTAACTGCTACCCAGATCAAGATTTAGAATACTTTCATCACTTTAGAACATTTCCTTGTGCCCTTCCCAGTTAGTATCCCCTTTGAAGAGTAATCATTATTCTGACATCTATCATCATAAATTAGTTTGGCTTGTTTTGAAATAATATAAACAAAGCAATGATTTATATTATTTTTTATCTAATTTCTCTCTTTCACTGTGGTTAAGATGTACCTATTCCATGTGTATTAGTAGTGTGGTTTTTTTCATTGCTGTGTACAATTGTATTTATGAATATTCCACATTTTCTTACCCATTCTAGGGATAGAGACATTTGGAATGCTTTCAGTATTAGGCTATCATAAATAAATCTCGTTATATTCTTCTACATGTTTCTACATGTCCTTCTACGTATGTGTGTTGTGTGTATGTGTATATATATATACACACACATTAATGTTAGAAGAGCTATAGGAGAGTGTTCCAAAGTGTTTATACTAGTGTACATTCCTATCAGCAATGTAAGGGAATATATTTTAGATATTGAGTAATTGAGTCATAAAAAATTAAATAACTGACCTATGACATAGGTAATAAATGTCAGAGCAAGAATTCAAATGGGAAATGTAGACTTATACACTGCCTTCTTCACCACTAAATTATCCCACAGAGAACAAAACAAATAAGCAAATTAAAAAAATAGCAAATGGACAAAAAAAGAAACAGACAACCTGAGTTATCCTAAAAATAATAAAAAATTGAAAAATATACCAGGGAAGTTGGTGGAGTAGGAGGATTCTGAGCTCACCTCATCTCATGCTTACAGGTAGATAATACCCAAATCAATGTAAACAACCCAGAAAACGACCTGAAGACTGGCTGAACAGACTCTCCACAGCTAAATATAAAGATGAGGCCATATCAAAGAGGGTACAAAGGGCAGAAAAAAAGGTCAGGAGTTAAGGGGACCCACAGAACTGTCTGACAGAGGGAGGGAGGGAGGGATGTTGTGGGTGTGGAGAGAGGAGAGAAGCAGCCCCAACACCAGGTACCCCAGGCACAAGGGACTCGCATGGGGAAAACAAATCCCTATAACATTTGGCTTTGAAAGCCAGAGAGGCCTGGCTTCATAATTCTTATAATCAGTGGGCTTAACTCCTGGAAATTTAAAAATCAGTAGGCTTGACTCTGGGAGACGGTCACAGGCAACTAAGTCCTGCCCTTAAAGAGACAGAACAATGAAAACCCTGCAGAGATACATCATAGAAGCTACAGTTTGAAAAATGCCTGTGGCTTATGGGAAGATTTACTTACTAATGTCAAACCATGAGCTGGAGGGGCAAGCATCTTTGGGAGACTTAAAGAACAAAAGAGCTGGTGGGCACAACTTCCCTCCTGCATCCCCCAGCCTAGAAATACACACACCTGTGGCTACCAGTGCCATGCTAACACTCTCCACCCTGTTTGATAAAAGCACACCCCACCCCTGTTGGCTTGATCCAACCCCTCGAACCCAGCCAGGTTCAGCTGGAGGTTTCCCAGGTGGCTGCAGGTCCCCTCCCACAGCAGATCCTCACAGAAGTTGCTGGCATCAAGTGCCCCACCCCTGCATTTTGCAGACCTGCTCCTTTCAATATACCCTTCATTGGAGACAATCCAAAACATTGGCAAATGCCTGGAAGTGTGCAAGTAGCCTTGACAGAGGCTAGTACCACTCCAAAGTGACTCCTACCCTGGTGAAAGGGGAAAAGACCCACACCCTAGTCCAACTGTAGCCCCAGTGATGGCCTGGAGGCAGAGATTCAGTCTGTGTTCAAGCCCCATCCACCAACACAAGATTTTCAGAAGAAAACACAGGGAATGCACCCTGCAATTTGATGGTACTGTATCCCTGGCAAACTCCACCTCTGATTTAAGCCCAAGGCAGACTCAGACTAACCCCACAGGGCCTGAACCTTGTCACAATAGACAGAGAGAACCATTGTAGATGACTGGACTGAAGGCAAATTGGCTCAGCTACAACAGTAAGGCTTATGAAACACATATAGGAGATAGCCATGAAGCATCAGGTTCTGATAAACAAAGGCATTTCAGGGCACTATAGGTCCTCTTCTTCATACAGCCACTACCTTCAAGAGCAGGAGACATAGCTGACTTTACTGACAAATAAAGACAGACACAGAGTCAAAATGAGGAGACAGAGGAATATGTCCCAAATGAAGGAACAGAACAAAATCATAGCAAGAGAGATAAATGAAACACATATGAGTTATAAGTAACATGCCTGATAGAGAATTTAAAGTATGATCATAAGATATTAGTTGGCTTGAGAAACAAGTGGAAGACCTCGGTGAGACCCTCAACAAAGAGATAGAAAACAAAAAAGAACCAGAGATGATGAACCCAATTTCTGAAATTAAAAAAAAAAAAAAAAACAATGAAATAGTAGTCATAAAAATAATGAAAACTTGCCATTTGCAACAATGTGGATGAAGTACACTAAGTGAAATAAGTCAGAAAAAGACAAATACCATATGATTTCACTCCTGTGTAGAATTTAAGAAAAAAACAGATGAACATAGGGGGAAAAAAGAGAGGCAAACCATAAAACAGACTCTTAACTATAGAGAACAAACTGAGGGTTGCTGGAGGGGAGATAGGCAGGGGAATGAATTAAATAGATGGTGGGTATTAAGAAGGGCACTGGTTGTAACAAGCACTGGGTGTTGTATGTAAGTGATGAATCACTGAATTCTGTACCTGAAGTTAATATTACATTGTATGTTAACTAACCGGAATTTAAATGAAAACTGGAAACAAACGAAAAAATCCCCACAAAATAAAATACATTAGTTGGAATGAATAGAATAGAGGAAGCAGAAAATGGATCAGCAATCAGGAGGACAGAGTATTGGAAAACCATCAAGATGAAGAGGAGAGAAAAAAATAATAAAAATGAAAATAGAGAAAGGGAACTCAGTGACATCATCAAGTATAATAACATTTGCATTATAGGTATGCCAGAAGAAGAGAGAAAAGAGGGGGCGGAAAATTTGCTTGAAGAAATAAATAGCTGAAAATTTCCTGAGGAAACTCTGGAGAAGGAAACAAATCCAGATCCAGGAGGTACAAAGAGTCACCAATAAAATCAATCCAAGGAGGTCCACACCAAGACACACAGTAATTAAAATGGTAAAATAATAGTAAAGAGAGAAGTTTAAAAGCAGAAAGAGAAAAAAAGTTATATACTAGGGAAACACCATAAGTCTATCATCTTGTTTTTTTAGCAGAAACTTTGCAGGCCTGAAAAGACTGACATGATATATTCAAAGTGCTGAAAGGAAAATAATTTTACAACTAAGAATACTCTATCCAGCAAAACTGTCACTCAGAATAGGAGAGATGGTTTCCCAGACAAAGAAAAGATAAAGGAATACATGACCATTAAACCAGTCCTACAAGAAATGTTCAAGAAGCCCCTTTAAGTGGAAAGGAGAGACCATGAGTAGGAGTAAGAAAGATAGGAAGCACAAAAGCATATAAAATGTATTTTATAATATATAATAAAATTAATATCTCTGTAAAAACCAGTCAAGGATTCACAAAATAAAAGGGTGTGAAGTATGACACAATATACCTAAAACATAGGGGTGGAAGAGTAAAAATTTAGTGTTTTAGTCTAGGTTCAAATTAAGAAACCATCAACTTAATAAAGGCTGTGATATGCATAAGATGTTATATAAACCTAATGGTAGCCAAAAATCAAAAACAAGTAATAGATATGCAAAACATAAAGAGAAAAGAATCAAGGTATATCACTATGAGTGAAGAGAGAAAGAGAAGAAAGGAACACAGGAGAACTACAAAAACAACCACAAAATAAGCAACAACATGGTAATAACTATGTAACCATCACTAATTCTTTGAATGTAAATGAACTAAATGCCTCAACCAAACAGAATGGATAAAAACCAAGACCCATTTATATCTTACCTAGAAGAGACTCATTTCAGACCTAAAGATACATGCAGATTAAAAGTGTGTGTGTGGAAAAGCATTTATCATGCAAATGTAAGTGAAAAGCTAGGTCAGCAATATTTATATAAACAAAATAGTCTTAAAATGAAGAGTGTAACAAGATAAAGAAGGACACTCTATAAACATAAATGAACAATCCAACCAGAAGATACAATAATTGTAAATATTTATGCACACAATATGGCAGGACCCAAACACATAAAGCAGCTAATAATAAACTGATAGGAAGTAATCAGTACTAACACAATAATAGTAGGGGACTTTAACACCTCACTTACAGCAATGGACAGCTCATCCAAACAAAATCAACAGGGAAACAGTGACTTAGAATAACACATTGAACCAGATGGATCTAACAGATATATTCAGAACATTCCATCATAAAACAGCAGAATATACATTATTTTCAAATGAATATGGAAGATTCTCCAGAATAGATCACCTATTGGGCCACAAAACGAGTCACAATAAATTCAAAAATTTGCAGCCAGGGGCGCCTGGGTGGCTCAGTGGGTTAGGCCTCTGTCTTCAGCTCAGGTCAAGATCTCAGAGTCTTGGGATTGAGCCCTGCATCAAGCTCTCTGCTTCCCCCTCTCTCTCTGCCTGCCTCTCTGCCTACTTGTGATCTCTCTCTCTGTCAAAGAAATAAATAAAATCTTTAAAAAAAAATTTGCAGCCATACCATGCATCTTTTCCAAACAAAATGCCAGGAAACTAGAAATTAATCACAAGAGAAAATCTGGAAAAAGAAAAAAAAATACTTGGAGGTTAAATTACATGCTACTAAACAATGAATGGGTCAAGCAAAATACTGAGGAGGAAATAAAAAAAAAAATACACAGACAAATGAAATTAAAAACAACGACCTGAGAAACAAACTGAGGGGTTTTGGAGGGGATGGGGGGTGGGGGTTGGGTGAGCCTGGTAGTGGGTATTAAGGAGGGCACATATTCCATGGAGCACTGGGTGTGGTGCATAAAAAATGAATCTTGGAACACTGGAAAAATAAAATAAAATTGAAAAATAAAAAGTTTAAAAAAATGACCCAAAATATTTGAGATGCAATGAAAGGTATTCTAAGCAAGGGATGGGGGGTGGGGGGTTGGGTGAGCCTGGTAGTGGGTATTAAGGAGGGCACATATACCATGGAGCACTGGGTGTGGTGCATAAAAAATGAATCTTGGAACACTGGAAAAATAAAATTGAAAAAAAAAGTTTAAAAAAATGACCCAAAATATTTGGGATGCAATGAAAGGTATTCTAAGCGAGAAGTTTATGGAAGTACAGGCTTACATCAAGAAGGACAAATCTCAAATAAACAACCTAAGCTTACACCTAAAGGAACTACAAGAAGAATAAATAAACCCAAAAGTAGTAGAAGGAAGGAAATAATAAATATTAGAGCAGAAAGAAATGAAATAAAACCAAAACCAAAACCAAATACAATTTAAAAAACCCAGAACAGATCAGTAAAACTCCCAGTAAAGCTGGGAGTTGGTTCTTTGAAAAGATCAACAAAATTGATAGACCTCTAGCCAGACTCATTAAAAGAGAGAGAGAGAGAATGGGAGAGAGAGTTAGATAGGATTTTCTGAAACAATCAGAAATTAAAGAGACGAAATAACAGTTGACACCAGAGAAATACATTGGATTCGAAGGGAGTGTTATGAAAAGTATATGCCATGGGAGGAGTCAAGATGGCGGAGAAGTAGCAGGCTGAGACTACTTCAGGGGGCAGGAGATCAGCTAGATAGCTTATTTAAAGATAGCAAACACCTACAAATCCAATGGGAGATCGAAGAGAAGAAGAACAGCAACTCTAGAAACAGAAAATCAACCACTTTCTGAAAGGTAGGACTGGCGGAGAAGTGAATCCAAAGCGACGGGAAGATAGACCGCGGGGGGAGGGGCCGGCTCCCGGCAAGCAGCGGAGCAACGGAGCAAAAAATCAGGACTTTTAAAAGTCTGTTCCGCTGAGGGACATCGCTCCAGAGGCTTAACGGGGGTGAAGCCCACGCAGGGTCAGCGTGGCCTCATGTCCCGCAGGGTCACAGAAGGATCGGGGGTGTCTGAGTGTCGCAAAGCTTACAGGTATTAGAACGGGGAAGCTGGCTACAGAGACAGAGCTGAGGAGTAAGCTTTAACCTCGGGGTTACCTTGAACCGGTCGCAGGCTCAGTCAGCTCGGAGCGCGGCCGGAGGCAGGGTGACGGGAGTAATGGGCGCTGATCTCTGAGGGCACACTGAGGAGTGGGGCCCCGGGCTCTCGGCTCCTCCGGGACGAAGACCAGGAGGCCGCCATCTTCATTCCCGCCCTCCAGAACTCTACGGAAAGCTCTCAGGGAACAAAAGCTCCCGAAAGCAAACCCTATCGGATTACTCAGACCGACCCCAGGTAAGGGCGGTGCAACTCCGCCTGGGGCAAAGACACTTGAGAATCACTACATGCCCCTCCCCCAGAAGATCAACAAGAAACCCAGCGAGGACCAAGTTCACCTACCAAGGAGTGCAGTTTCAATACCAAGGAGAGCAGCGGAATTCAAGAGGAGGAGAAAGCAAAGCACGGAACTCATGGCTTTCTCCCCATGATTTTTTAGCCTTGCAGTTAATTTAATTTTTTTTTTCTTTTTCAATTTTTTTTCTTCTTCTGCTAAATTTTTTTAACTTTTACCCTTTTCTTTTTTAACGTTTTTTAACTAGTTTATCTAATATATATATATTTTTTTCCTTTTTATATTTTTTCTTTATTGGTTTTCTTTTTTTAATGGTTTCTTTTTTTTTTTTTTCTTTCTGAACCTCTTTGTATCCCCTTTCTCCCCCCTCACGATTTGGGATCTCTTCTGATTTGGCTAAAGCATATTTTCCTGGGGTTGTTGCCAACTTTTTAGTATTTTAATTGCTCCTTCATATACACTTATCTGGACAAAATGACAAGGCGGAAAAATTCACCACAAAAAAAAGAACAAGAGGCAGTACCAAAGGCTAGGGACCTAATCAATACAGACATTGGTAATATGTCAGATCTAGAGTTCAGAATGACGATTCTCAAGGTTCTAGCCGGGCTCGAAAAAGGCATGGAAGATATTAGAGAAACCCTCTCGGGAGAGATAAAAGCCCTTTCTGGAGAAATAAAAGAACTAAAATCTAACCAAGTTGAAATCAAAAAAGCTATTAATGAGGTGCAATCAAAAATGGAGGCTCTCACTGCTAGGATAAATGAGGCAGAAGAAAGAATTAGCGATATAGAAGACCAAATGACAGAGAATGAAGAAGCTGAGCAAAAGAGGGACAAACAGCTACTGGACCACGAGGGGAGAATTCGAGAGATAAGTGACACCATAAGACGAAACAACATTAGAATAATTGGGATTCCAGAAGAAGAGGAAACAGAGAGGGGAGCAGAAGGTATATTGGAGAGAATTATTGGAGAGAATTTCCCCAATATGGCAAAGGGAACAAGCATCAAAATCCAGGAGGTTCAGAGAACCCCCCTCAAAATCAATAAGAATAGGTCCACACCCCGTCACATAATAGTAAAATTTACAAGTCTTAGTGACAAAGAGAAGATCCTGAAAGCAGCCCGGGGAAAGAAGTCTGTAACGTACAATGGTAAAAATATTAGATTGGCAGCAGACTTATCCACAGAGACCTGGCAGGCCAGAAAGAGCTGGCATGATATATTCAGAGTACTAAACGAGAAAAACATGCAGCCAAGAATACTATATCCAGCTAGGCTATCATTGAAAATAGAAGGAGAGATTAAAAGCTTCCAGGACAAACAAAAACTGAAAGAATTTGCAAATACCAAACCAGCTCTACAGGAAATATTGAAAGGGGTCCTCTAAGCAAAGAGACACCCTAAAAGTAGTAGATCAGAAAGAAACAGAGACAATATACAATAACAGTCACCTTACAGGCAATACAATGGCACTAAATTCATATCTCTCAATACTTACCTTGAATGTTAATGGGCTAAATGCCCCAATCAAAAGACACAGGGTATCAGAATGGATAAAAAAAATAAAACCCATCTATATGTTGCCTACAAGAAACTCATCTTAAACCCGAAGACACCTCCAGGTTTAAAGTGAGGGGGTGGAAAAGAATTTACCATGCTAATGGACAACAGAAGAAAGCAAGAGTGGCAATCCTTATATCAGATCAATTAGATTTTAAGCCAAAGACTATAATAAGAGATGAGGAAGGACACTATATCATACTCAAAGGAACTGTCCAACAAGAAGATCTAACAATTTTAAATATCTATGCCCCTAATGTGGGAGCAGCCAACTATATAAACCAATTAATAACAAAATCAAAGAAACATATCGACAACAATACAATAATAGTAGGGGACGTTAACACTCCCCTCACTGAAATGGACAGATCATCCAAGCAAAAGGTCAACAAGGAAATCAAGGCCTTAAATGACACAAGGGACCAGATGGACATCACAGATATATTCAGAACATTTCATCCCAAAGCAACAGAATACACATTCTTCTCTAGTGCACATGGAACATTCTCCAGAATAGATCACATTCTTGGTCCTAAATCAGGTCTCAACCGTTATCAAAAGATTGGAATCATTCCTTGCATATTTTCAGACCACAATGCTCTGAAGCTAGAACTCACTCACAAGAGGAAATTTGGAAAGAACCCAAATACATGGAGACTAAACAGCATCCTTCTAAAGAATGAATGGGTCAACCAGGAAATTAAAGAAGAATTGAAAAAATTCATGGAAACAAATGATAATGAAAACACAATGGTTCAAAATCTGTGGGACACAACAAAGGCAGTCCTGAGAGGAAAATATATAGCGGTACAAGCCTTTCTCAAGAAACAAGAACGGTCTCAGGTACACAACTAACCCTACACCTAAAGGAGCTGGAGAAAGAACAAGAAAGAAAGCCTAAACCCAGCAGGAGAAGAGAAATCATAAAGATCAGGGCAGAAATCAATGAAATAGAAACCAAAAAAACAATAGAACAAAGCAACGAAACTAGGAGCTGGTTCTTTGAAACAATAAGATCGATAAACCCCTGGCCAGACTTATCAAAAAGAAAAGAGAAAAGACCTAAATAAATAAAATCATGAATGAAAGAGGAGAGATCACAACGAACACCAAAGAAATACATACAATTATAAGAACATACTATGAGCAACTCTAGGCCAACAAATTTGACAATCTGGAAGAAATGGATGCATTCCTAGAGACATATAAACTACCACAACTGAACCAGGAAGAAATAGAAAGCCTGAACAGACCCATAACCAGTAAGGAGATTGAAACAGTCATCACAAATCTCCAAACAAACAAAAGCCCAGGGCCAGATGGCTTCCCAGGGGAATTCTACCAAACATTTAAAGAAGAACTAATTCCTATTCTCCTGAAACTGTTCCAAAAAATAGAAATGGAAGGAAAACTTCCAAACTCATTTTATGAGGCCAGCATCACCTTGATCCCCAAACCAGACAAGGATCCCATCAAAAAAGAGAACTACAGGCCAATATCCTTGATGAACACAGATGCAAAAATTCTCACCAAAATACTAGCCAATAGGATTCAACAGTACATTAAAAGGATTATTCACCACGACCAAGTGGGATTTATTCCAGGGCTGCAAGGTTGGTTCAACATCCGCAAATCAATCAATGTGATACAACACATTAATAAAAGAAAGAACAAGAACCATATGATACTGTCCATAGATGCTGAAAAAGCATTTGACAAAGTACAGCATCCCTTCCTGATCAAAACTCTTCAAAGTGTAGGGATAGAGGGCACCTACCTCAATATTATCAAAGCCATCTATGAAAAACCCACCGCAAATATCATTCTCAATGGAGAAAAACTGAAAGCTTTCCCGCTAAGGTCAGGAACACGGCAGGGATGTCCGTTATCACCACTGCTATTCAACATAGTACTAGAAGTCCTAGCCTCAGCAATCAGACAACAAAAGGAAATTAAAGGCATCCAAATCGGCAAAGAAGAAGTCAAACTATCACTCTTCGCAGATGATATGATACTATATGTGGGAAACCCAAAAGATTCCACTCCAAAACTGCTAGAACTTGTACAGGAATTCAGTAAAGTGTCAGGATATAAAATGAATGCCCAGAAATCCATTGCATTTCTCTACACCAACAACAAGACAGAAGAAAGAGAAATTAAGGAGTCAATCCCATTTACAATTGCACCCAAAACTATAAGATACCTAGGAATAAACCTAACCAAAGAGACTAAGAATCTATACACAGAAAACTATAAAGTACTCATAAAAGAAATAGGAAGACACAAAGAAATTTAAAAATGTTCCATGCTCCTGGATTGGAAGAATAAATATTGTGAAAATGTCTATGCTACCTAAAGCAGTCTACACATTTAATGCAATTCCTATCAAAGTACCATCCATTTTTTTCAAAGAAATGGAACAAATAATCCTAAAATTTATATGGAACCAGAAAAGACCTCGAATAGCCAAAGCAATATTGAAAAAGAAAGCCAAAGTTGGTGGCATCACAATTCCAGACTTCAAGCTCTATTACAAAGCTGTCATCATCAAGACAGCATGGTACTGGCACAAAAACAGACACATAGATCAATGGAACAGAATAGAGAGCCCAGAAATAGACCCTCAACTCTATGGTCAACTAATCTTCGACAAAGCAGGAAAGAATGTCCAATGGAAAAAAGACAGCCTCTTCAAGAAATGGTGTTGGGAAAATTGGACAGCCACATACAGAAAAATGAAATTGGATCATTTCCTTACACCACACATGAAAATAGACTCAAAATGGATGAAGGATCTCAATGTGAGAAAGGAATCCATCAAAATCCTTGAGGAGAACACAGGCAGCAACCTCTTCAACCTCAGCCGCAGCAACATCTTCCTAGGAACATCGCCAAAGGCAAGGGAAGCAAGGGCAAAAATGAACTATTGGGATTTCATCAAGATCAAAAGCTTTTGCACAGCAAAGGAAACAGGTAACAAAACCAAAAGACAACTGACAGAATGGGAGAAGATATTTGCAAACGACATATCAGATAAAGGGCTAGTGTCCAAAACATATAAAGAACTTAGCAAACTCAACACCCAAAGAACAAATAATCCAATCAAGGAATGGGCAGAGGACATGAACAGACATTTCTGCAAGGAAGACATCCAGATGGCCAACAGACACATGAAAAAGTGCTCCATATCGCTCGGCATCAGGGAAATACAAATCAAAACCACAACGAGATATCACCTCACACCAGTCAGAATGGCTAAAATTAACAAGTCAGGAAATGACAGATGCTGGCAAGGATGCGGAGAAAGGGGAACCCTCCCACACTGTTGGTGGGAATGCAAGCTGGTGCAACCACTCTGGAAAACAGCATGGAGGTTCCTCAAAATGTTGAAAATAGAACTACCCTATGACCCAGCAATTGCACTGCTGGGTATTTACCCTAAAGATACAAACGTAGTGATCCGAAGGGGCACGTGCACCCGAATGTTTATAGCAGCAATGTCTACAATAGTCATACTATGGAAAGAACCTAGATGTCCATCAACAGACAAATGGGTAAAGAAGATGTGGTATATATACACAATGGAATACTATGCAGCCATCAAAAGAAATGAAATCTTGCCATTTGCGACGACGTGGATGGAACTAGAGGGTATCATGCTTAGCGAAATAAGTCAATCGGAGAAAGGCAACTATCATATGATCTCCCTGATATGAGGGAGAGTAGATGCAACATGGGGGTTAAGGTGGTAGGAGAAGAGTAAATGAAACAAGATGGGATTGGGAGGGAGACAAACCATAAGTGACTCTTAATCTCACAAAACAAACTGAGGGTTGATGGGGGGAGAGGAGTTGGGAAAGGGGGGGTGGGATTATGGACATTGGGGAGGGTATGTGCTATGGTGAGTGCTGTGAAGTGTGTAAACCTGGCGATTCACAGACCTGTACCCCTGGGGATAAAAATATATTATATGTTTATAAAAAATAAAATTAAAAAAAAATTTTAAAAAATGTATATGTCAACAAATTGGACAACCTGGAAGAAATTGATAAATTCTTAGAAACATATAACCTCCCAAAACAGAGGCAGGAAGAAATAGAAAATTTGAACAGACCAAATTCCAGCAATGAAATTGAATCAGTAGTCAAAAAACTCCCAACAAACAAAAGTCCGGGACCCAATCACTTCACAAGTAATTCTACTAAGCCTTTAACAAAAAGTTAATATGTATTCTTCTCAAACTATTCCAAAAAAATAAACAAGGAAGGAAATCTTCCAAGTTCATTCTATGAGTCCATCATTAATTACCCTGGTATCAAAACCAGATAATTACATTAAAAAGAGAGAGAGAGAGGACTGCAGGTCAATATCCCTGATAAACATAGATGCAAAACTCCTCAATAAATATTAGCCAACCAAATCCAACAGTATATTAAAGAATCATTCACCATGATCAAGCAGATTCTACTCTTGTGTTGAAAGGGTGGTTTAATATGTGACACAACACATCAGCAAGAATAAGGATAAAAATCATAAGATCACTTCAATAGATGCAAAAAGAGCTTTTGACAAAGTACAACATCCATTCATGATAAAAACCCTCAACAAAGTAGGTCTAGATGGAACATAAATCAGCATCATAAAGACCACATATGAAAAACCCACAGCTAAATTACTCAATGGTGAAAAATTGAGAGCCTTTCCCCTAAGGTCAGGAAGAAGACAAGGATGATCTCTCTCACTATTTTTGTTTATCATAGTACTGGATTACTGAAAGTCCTGACCACAGATATCAGAAAACAGAAAGAAATAAAAGGCATCCAAATTGGTAAGAGAGGAATAAAGCTTTCACTATTTGCAGAGGATGTAATACTATGTATAGAAAACCTGAAAGATCACACACACACATAAACACACACACCTCCAAAAATGACAAACAAACAAAAAAACCTACCAGACCTCGTAAATGAGTTTATTAAGATTGCAAAATACAGGGGCACCTGAGTGGCTCAGTGAGTTAAGCCTCTGCCTTTGGCTCAGGTCATGGTCTCACAGTCTCAGGGTCCTGGGATCGAGCCCCGCATCGGGCTCTCTGCTCAGTGGGGAGCCTGCTTCTCCTTCTCTCTCTGCCTGCCTCTCTGCCTACTTGTGATCTCTGTCTGTCAAATAAATAAAATTTAAAAAAAAAGATTGCAAAATACAAAATCAATATAAAGAAATCCATTGCATTTCTATACACTGATAATGAAGTATCAGAAAGAGAAATTAAGAAAACAGTCCATTAAAATTATACCAAAAAGAATAAAATATCAAGCAATAAACTTAACCAAGAAGGTGAGACTTATACTCTAAAACTATAAAACACTGATGAAAGAAATTGAAGATGACACAAAACAAATGGAAAGACATCCCATGCTCATGGATTTTAAGAACAAATATTGTTAAAATGTCTATACTATCCAAAGCAATCTACAGATTTATTGTAATCCCTATAAAAATGCCAACTGTGTTTTTCACAGAACTAAAATAAATAACCCTAAAATTAGTATGGAACCACAAAACACCACCAATAGCCAAAGCAATCTTGAAAGTGAAGAACAAAACTGGATGTATCACAATCCCAGATTTCCAGATATACTACAAAGCTGTAGTAATCAAAACAGTTTGGTACTGGCACAAAAACAGACTCATAGATCAATGGAACAGAATAGAGAGCCAAGAAATAAACCCATGATTATATGGTCAACTAGTCTATGGCAAAGAGGGCAAGAATATGAAATGAGAAAGAGTCTCTTCAACAAATGGTGTTGCAAAAACTGGATAGGTATGTTAAAAAGAATGAAACTGGAACACTTTTTTACACCATACACAAAAATAAAATCAAAATATAATAAAGACCTAAATGTAAGACTTGGAACCATAAAAATCTGTTAGAGAGCATAGACAGTTATTTCCTTGACATGGGCCATAGCAAAATTTTTCTATGTCTCCTGAGGCAAAGGAAACAAAAGCAAAAATAGCTTGGGGACTGTATAAAAATAAAAAGCTCTGCATAGCAAAGGAAATAACTAAACTAAAAGATAAGTTATGGAATCGGAGAAGATATTTGCAAATGGTATATCTGATAAAGGGTTACTTTCCAAATTTATACAACTCAACACCTAAAAACCCACAAGTAATCCAATTAAAAATGGGAAAATCATATCTTTTAAACAGACATTTCTCTAAAGAACACTTACAAATGGCCAACAGACACACAGAAGGATGCCCAACATCACTCTTCAGGGAAATGCAAACCAAAGCTACAATAAGATATCACCTGACACCTGTTAGAATGACTAGAATCAAGAACACAAGAAATGAGTGCTGGCAAGGGTATGAAGAGAGGGGAGCCCTCTTACCCTGTTGATGGGAAAGCAACTGTTGATGGTACAGCCACTGTGAAAAACAGTATGGAAGTTCCTCAAAAAATTAAAAATGGAACTACCTGATGACCCAGCAATTGCACTACTAGGTATTTACCCAAAGAATATGAAAATGCTAATTCAAAAAGATGTATATACCCCTGTGTTATTGTAGCATTATTTCCTACAGCTAAATTTGGAAGTAGCCCAAGTGTCCATCAAATGATAAATGGATAAAGAAAGTTTTGGCATATATATATACATATATATAGACTATTATTCAGCCAAAAAAAGAATGACACCTTGCCATTTGCAACAACATGGGTGGATCTAGAAGGTATAATGCTAACTGAAATAAATCAAAGAAAGATAAAAAGATAAATACCATATGATTTCACTCAAATGTGGAACTTAAGAAACAAATGAGTAATGAAAAAGGAGACAAACCAATAAACAGACTTTTACTATAGAAAACTGATGGTTACTAGATGGGAGGTGGTAGGGGATAGGTGAAACAGATAAAAGTCATTAAGATTACACTTATTATGATGAGCACTGAGTAATTTATAGAATTGTTGGATTACTATATTGTATATTTGAAACTAATGTAACACACACTGTTAACTGTCCTGATATTTTTAAAATTAAAGCAATACTAAAACACAAAATTTTAAAGTCAATTTCTTCTTTGGTTTTTCTACAAATAATTAAGGGAGTAGATATTTCTAATTTTATACAAGTTTTTCCAGATAATTGCAAAGATATAATACTGTCCAATTCATATAATTAACCCAGTATAATTTTTATACAAAATCCAAAGTGTTTAAAGGACAAAAAGGCCAATCACACTCATGAATATACATACAAAAATGTTATTTAAATTATTGGAAACTGAAGCCTCCAGTAGAAAAGAATATCTCATGATCACATTTTGTTTATATTAGAAATGCAGGTGTCTTTAAACATTACATAATCATTCAAGTAATTCACTGTATTAACTAATTAAAAATATAAAACCATGTATTAATTTATAATTATTTCTATAGAGGTAGAAAATTCATTACAAAATCCAGAATCCATTAATGATTTTAAAAGGCTTATCAAGCTAGCAAATAGAAGATAGTTTACATAACCTAACAATGATTACAAAAATTCTATGGTAAATATCTCAGTTAATTGCCAAATATTGACATCATTTCCACTGAATTCAAACATTTAAGAATATTATTTATTATAAATTCTATTTAACAGTTTACTCAAGCTTCAACTCCAGTGAGGGAAGAAAAAGAATAAAATTGAAAGTACCTATAACTGAATTACAACAGTATTTTTTAAAATATTTTATTTATTTATTTGACAGAGAATACAAGGAGGCAGAGAGGCAGGCAGAGAGAGAGAGGGGGAAGCAGGCTCCCCTGCAGAGAGCCCGATGTGGGACTTGATTCCAGGACCCTGGGATCACGACCTGAGGTGAAGGCAGAGGCTCTAACGCACTGAGCCACCCAGGCACCCCACAATAGTATTTTTAAATGATATATATGATCTAAAAGAATCTAACGATAAAAATTAGAATTAATGAGCAATTCAAGAGTTACTGGAAACAAAGAAACAAAATATACATCCATATATACATATCTGTGCATACATATTTGTGTATATAATATAAATTTTCTTCCTATCAACTACACATAAACAAGAAATTTAAACGTACTATTTATAATAGAATCAAAATATGATATATCTGTGACTAATTCCTATAGTTGTGCAAGACTTCCATGGAAAAAATTATAGAAATTGCAACTCAGCAGCAGCCAGGAAGCTCTAGGAGGATAACAAAAGGATGGATCAGTCACAACATATATAAGAGATTTAATAAAATATAATGATAACATAATGTGCTAATGCTTTCAGGTAAGATGTTTTATTAAAGATTGGAAACTAAATAGTGCAAAAGAAAAAGAGATATCAAGCCATAGAAAAGACATGCGGGAAACTTAAATGCATATTACTAAGTGAAAGAAGATAATCTGAAAAGTCTATATATGATAGGATTCCAACTATATGACATGTTAACAAAGCATGGAGGCAGTAAAACTATCAGTGGTTGGGGTACCTGGATGGTGCAGTCGGTTAAGCTCCCAACTCTTGGTTTTGGCTCAAGTCATGACACTTCAGGGTGCTGATCTCAGAGTCATGGGATCAAGCCCCTCGTGGAGACCTTGATGGAGCCCTACATAGGGCTCCACACTCAGCATGAAATCTGTTAATGATTCTCTTTCCCTCTCCCTCTGTCCCTCCTCCCATCTCTCTCTCTCTCTCAAATAAACAAATAAATCTTAAGAAAATATATATGTATATCAGTCGTTGCCAGAGGTGGAAGGGGTGAGGATAAATAGGCATAGCACAAAGGATTTTTAGAGACATATGTCACTCTGTTAATGATGACTATATGACATTAAACATTTGTCTAAATTCACAGAATATATAACACTAAGTATCGACCTTAAAGTAAACTAGGGACTCTAGGTGATTAGGATATGTCAGTGCAGGTTCATTTGTCGTAACAAGTGTACCACTCTAGTGAGTTAATTTTTTTAAAGATTTTATTTATTTATTTGACAGAGGGAGAGGGAGATAGAACACAAAGAGGGGAGGGGCAGGCAGAGGAGAAGGAGTAGCAGGGTCCCACTGAGCAGAGACCCTGAAGTGGGGCTTGATTCCAGGACCCTGGGATCATGACCTGAGCTGAAGGCAGATGCTTAGCTAACTGAGCCATCCATGTGATCTTAGTGAGTTAAACTGATAATGGGGGAGACTGTGCCTGTGTGGAGACAAAAGGTAAAAGGGAAATCTCAGTTCTTGCCTCCCACATTTGTCTTAAGCCTAAAACAATAATTTTAAAAGGTTAAATGTTAGAATGGTAAATTAACTATTATGTTGCCCTATAATATGTAATAAACAACTTTTAAAACAAAAATAAAGAAATAAAATGGTTTTAAAAAAGTAAGTCTTTGAAAAAAGAAATGATAGTGCACTTATAATAATGCTGTGGGATAGATAAAATAACAAACTAAAAGTGACCCAGAAAGATATGCAAAATATGTATGGATATTTGATACATGGCAGAGACATGCATTTGCAGGTAATTAAAGATAGTACTCATTTTCAACAAGTGGTGCTTGCTATTGGATGACAGTTCTTTATAGGTCTCATATTTTTCTGCATGTCTTTTGAGAAGAGGCACTGACTGCTTTTTGTTTAGACTATCTTTTCAAGTATTTTTGTGTAGCAAGCAGACTTGAAAGTTAGGGATACTATTTCCACTCCACTCCTACCAACCACCCCCCCCCCCCTGCAAAACATAGGTTTCTTTATTGTCCCATATGTTAAACTGAATGTGTTCTGGGGCTAAATCTAAGCATACTTACTGCCCATTATAACAAATGTAGGTTTCTTAAGCTCAGAGTTCCTCTTCTATAATACACTTCACTGCATGTGTGTCATCTGTCCGTCTTCAAGTTCCTCTTTGGAAAAGGGGATTTAGAAAACCTGTACACATGCTAATTCTCTGGCTATTGCTATTGCTGTGATTAGTAAACTATACTTTGTCTCTGACATATAATTCATATCTTTTTCCAGCATGCATGAAGATATGGCGTGCTAACTTGTCAGCTTGCAAGGAAATATTTCAGATCATTCTCCATTTGTGGCACTATCCTTATTAATATCCTTAAGGAAATAAAAATAAGGAAAAATCAACAAAGTGTCTGGCACAAACCTCAAGATGATGGGTATCTCTGGGAGAGGAAAGTAAGAAAGATTTGATGATGGAAAGTTACTGAGAGGGGTTTCTGATGGATGAGCAATATTCTGCTGCTTCTCCTAGGTAGTAGTTAAGTGGATATTGAATTTATAATTTTCGTTTAAATTGTGCATATGTGCTTTATGCACTTTTCTCTATGTTCTCATAATAAAAATTGTTAAAATGATTGTTTAAGAACTCAGTGTGGGTTTTATATATATGTAAGCATTTAGAACTTTGCATATAGTAAATGGTAGATAATTTTAAAAAGAAAGCAGCATGGACATAATTTGTACTTATTATAATACTTAATTGCATAAAATGTAAAGCAATAAGCCTAGAAGAAAATAAACTGAATACTAATAGTTATCTCTGAGTGGTATGAATACAGACTGTTTCTTTTGCCTCCTGCCTTTACATTTAATTTTGCACTTAGAATAATTAGTATACAAGCGGGATAGAAACGTTTCCTTAAATTAACAAAAACAAAACAAAAATAATCTAAAAAATATATCTCTAGCACATGTACTATGAAACTGCATGGACCACCTGTAAAATATGCTGTTTAATATTGAAACAATTACCAATTTATGAGAAATTATGATACTAGGAATCATGCACAATTTTTCACAGTAGAAGCATAAGGCTAGATTCAAGAACCACAAGAGAGAATTCTAGAAGTCTGAATCAGAAATCAACCCCCCTCCTCTTTTGAAAGAACTAGAGTGGTTAGAGGGGTTTACCAGAAGCCCTATTTAAAGCTAAGTGTATGCCTACCACAGAATGCTCAAGGCAGTCATTAATGTCCTTGCACTTGCCTTAATATTAATAATGATTGATTAATAAAATAATAATTTTAATATGTAGCAAAATATCAACAGGTAATATTTATTGGGATTTACTTTGAGAAAAACAATATACCGCAATTCACATGCATCCTCTCATTTATTTCTCAGCAAAAGTCAGTGAAAACAGACAACAACTAGTACCATTTTACAAACATAGGACAATTGAGGTTAGAGAGTTTTAAAGTTACTAGTCCCAGGTCACACAGCTAATATGTGAGGAGCCATGGCAGGAACCCAAGCTGTCTGTATCTAGAGCCAGAACTTATCCAAATATGAAATGAAATATGATAATAGCCAGGAATACCAACATTAAAAAGATAATTTAAAAGAAAAATATCCAGAATCTTTGGAATCATACCCTTCTATCCCTTAGCTATTCTTAACCTCTGGGGCATGACCTCACTTTTTCTTTTGTTTGTTAGTTTAGGGAGACAGAATGAAAACTGAAATTCTCCTAGGGAAACGTGCATAAAAATATATTGTAATAATCATATCTTCCAATTTTTCACTATTGACATATCATGATTTCTAAAGTTAGACAGGCACAGCATAGAATTCTATTTCTGCCTCAAAAATCTTGGTCAAGTTACAGTAACTCACTGACACTCAACTCCCTCATTGATAAAGTTTTCATAATAAAATTCATAAGATTGTTATGAATACTAAAATGGAATAATTTAAATGAAAAATGCTTAGTTTCATGAAAAACCAGTGATACTATTTTTTCCATTTGGTAGAGAATTGACAGGATAAAGAGAAAGTAAAGGGAAAAATTCTCACTGTGTTAGAATTGAGTTTCTACACACAAAACTCGAATTCATCTCTTACTCAAAACTATGCAAAATCAATGTTTGTGACGTTGGATTGTTTTATGTGAAAATCATAAGTGAAAGTTATCTGTTAGTTACTGTACTCCTATATGTGTGGGTTTTTTTTCCCCCCACACTACCAAGTAATTTGATAGTGGCTGGGTGTCCTACAATTCAACTCAATTCTGACACTGTCGATGTGGGACACTATCAACTTGTCCTACAGATAAAGGGCTCAGTTCTTCAAAAGTCCCACCCAACTTTAAATGCCAATCTCAAGTATAAGTTATCACTTGTGCTTCTGGAAGACTTGCCATAGACTGGAGGTTCCCACCACCCCCTCCTTGGCTTGGATTAATTTACTAGAGCAGCTCACAGAACTCAGAGAAACATTTTACTTACTAGATTAATGGTTTATTATAAAAGGATATAACTCAGGGACAGAGGTGGAAGAGATGCATAGGGAAGGTATGTGGGAAGGTGTGTCAAGCTTCTACGCTCTCTGAGCACACCACTGTCCCCAAATCTTCATGTATTCACTAACCCAGAAACTCCCCGAACTTAGTCCTTTTGGGTGTTTATGAAGGCTTCATTACATAAGCAAGACTGATTTACTCATTGGCCATCAGTGGTGATTGATTCTGCCTGAGCCTCTCCCCTCCCTGAAGGTCAGGAGGGTGGTAATGAAATTGCAGTCCTCTAAACAGGTTGTTGGTTCCCCTGCCAACCAGCCCCCATCCTTAGGTACATTCCAAAAGTTACCTCATTCAAACACTCAGGTGTGGTTGAAAGGGCCTTATAAATATCAAGACACATTTATACCCCTCTTATCACTTAGGAAAGTTCCAAGAGTTTGAGGAGAAACAGGAACAAAGGTCAAATATGTATTTCTTCTTATAAATCACAGGATCACACATACATATATACACACACACACACAACTGCATTTACATATATTTAATGGAGGTGCATGCGTGTGTTTGTAATCACTATGTAAACTCTGAGATCGTTATAGAGGAAAATATTAGCTCAATATGTTAAGTTTATGTGGCTGAAAACATGTTCCAAGAAGAAGAGTACAGTACTGAACAAAAAGTAAAAACCTGTGAAAACGATGGATTCAGAAAATAAAGAGGAATGGTAAAAAGACTCCAAAATCGAACGAGGGGCAAACAGGATCCTTACCATGGTTGTAGGTTTGTAAGCCTGGGATGGAGAATCTAGAATCCAGGCTGTTATATTATTTCTCCAAATAAACTCAAATGACAGTTCAACACCTTGATCAATTAATTCCCAAATGGAACAGTTTAGGGGGCAATAAGCACCTCTAAGTTACCCCAAGAACTCATTCAGTTGGTTGAATACTTATGAGGCCCACCAGATTACTCAAGCTTATGTAATAATATGCAGGGTACTATACATTTTCTCCAAGAAACAGAATTAAATATCATATATTTTCTATATCCTGAGCCATCTTTCATCTCCCCCCCCATCTTTCTTTTTAGTTATTCCCTTGTGAATTATGGTCACTTTTATGGACCAAGTGTGTGTGTATGCATAGGTGTGTGCTCTTTCTGTTTGTGTAAGTCATGGGAAGTGGTGATGTTAGTGGAGAAATAAATTTTTGAAGTCTTTTGAAAACTTTTGTTTTCAGATTGATCCTAAACAATATTGGTGCAACCCTATCTTTACAAATGAAGAGATTCAGATTCTTAATTTGTTTTTGAAATTCAAATCCAACAAATTAATGAATGCAGTAATAACAACTATAATAATTTATATTAATTGCATCATTAACATAATATTAATAAATAACTCAAAAATTAACTGGTGATTATAAAACACTTGTTTTAGTAACAGCTCACAAACTTTAAACATGCTGAGTTATCTTTATTACACAGCTTAATAAAATGCTGCTGAAACCATAGGATATGGTAATCTCTATTATGGTTTATTGCACAGGAAACACCAGAGGAGATAGACTTATAAATAAATGCCTATGTGAAGCTTAAAATACTGATAAACAAATGACTAAATGACTTAGATTTAAACCATTTTTAGAATGTTTTGAAATTTTTTCACTGGAAATCAAGGACTGAGTAAAAACAAATGAAGAAAACAAAAGTTACATCAAGACATCTTGAAATAAAAATATTATTGACTTTGTTCACACAATATTGCTCAGATGGTAAATAGAAACCTGCAGCCCTTGGCTATATTTTACTTTTCTAAAAATTTAAAACACCTGAAGGCAAAGCATTTTGAATTAAGAACCATGTGGTATGAGCAAGAGAGATTGTAAAGTAGAAAATAAGCAACAGAGTTTATAGTGAAGTGAGGAAACCCAGCAAAGAAAAAAAAAAATCTCAAGGCTGCACAATCTTAATAAATTAAAAGTGCTTCAACTTACTGCATTAGAAAATTGACTGTAAGTGTGGTAATTGATACGTAGCTTATAGGAAATGGTGAAACAACAGATAACTAGCATGTAACAATTTGTTTCCAGGAATAGTTTATAATGCCAGGTTCTCTAACCAGAGCTATATTTTACAGTAAGTGGTAAGAAAGGTGCAAAGATTAAAAAAAAAAAAAATGAAAGGGGAAGGGTTTATGATTAATGGAGGTGGGGTGGGGAGGGACTATCCAGGCTGTAATTATCTCAGAAACACCTTTCTTGCTTAAAGTTGGAAACTTATAAACAACCTAGGGGGAAAAAACAAAGCAAAACAAGACCACATAATAATATTGCTGACTATAAAAACTCTGAAGTGTCTGACACTTAATTTTACTTGCTAGCTTACAAGATATATTGCCATGATTTCATGAATGTTAGGAGAAGACATGAGACTCTTGGGTTAGAAACAAAAAAGAGTTCCTGCTCACATTGTTAGTAGTAGCCAGAGTACCATTGTTTTCTTGAACCTATTCTGCAAGCTCCAATTCCTTTAAGAAAACAAGAGAGCCAGGTTATGAGTGAACACACGGCATGTTTACATCACAGCTGAGGGATCCCAAACTAAAGGCAACCCAATCTTTATAATGAGTTTCCAGCAAACCTGCTAAAACTTTGCTCCAGAAAAAGATGTTATCTTTATTTTATGGACAGTAAATATATCTTTCCTCTTATCATGAGAGAGACACTATCTTTCTTTTTTTTAAAATTTTATTATTTGAGAGAGAAGGAGAGCATGAGTAGGGGGTAGGGGCAGAGGAGGGGAAAGAGAGAGAGAGAGAGAGAGAAAGAGAGAGAAGCTGACTCCCTGCTGAGCATAGAGCAGGAAGCTGGGATTTATCTCAGGGTCTGAGATCATGACCTGAGTGGAAGTCAGATGCTTAACCAACTGAATCACCCAGACGCACCCACTTCATTTCTCATCACTCAGTGAACATCCTTGAAAAAACAGACTGGAAGACAACTGTCAGTGCCTTTGCTCACAAGACATGTAGAAACCTGAGATCTCTGAGCTCTCTACTCTGTTCCACTGGTCTATGTGTCTGTTTTTATGCCAGTACCATGCTGTCTTGGTGATCACAGCTTTGTAGTAAAGCTTGAAATCAGGTAACGTGATGTCCCCAGTTTTATTATTGTTTTTCAACATTTTCTTAGCAATTCGGGGTCTCTTCTGGTTCCATACAAATTTCTGGATTATTTGCTCCAGCTCTTTGAAAAATACCAGTGGAATTTTGATCAGAATGGCATTTAAAAGTATAGATTGCTCTAGGCAGTATAGACATTTTAACAATGTTTATTCTTCCGATCCAAGAGCATGGAATGGTCTTCCATCTTTTTGTGTCTTCTTCAATTTCTTTCATGAGTGTTCTGTAGTTCCTTGAGTACAGATCCTTTACCTCTTTGGTTAGGTTTATTCCCATGTATCTTATGGTTCTTGGTGCTATAGTAAATGGAATCGATTCTCTAATTTCCCTTTCTGTATTTTCATTGTTAGTGTATAAGAAAGCCACTGATTTCTGTACATTAACTTTGTATCCTGCCACGTTACTGAATTGCTATATGAGTTCTAGTAGTTTGGGGGTGGAGTCTTTTGGGTTTTCCATATAAAGAATCATGTCATCTACAAAGAGAGAGAGTTTGACTTCTTCATTGCCAATTTGGATACCTTTTATTTCTCTTTGTTGTCTGATTGCTGTTGCTAGGACTCTCAACTCTATGGTCAAATAATCTTTGACAAAACAGGAAAAATTATACAGTAGAAAAAAGACAGTCTCTTCAATAAATGGTGCTGGGAAAACTGGACAGCTATATTTAGAAGAATGAAACTTGACCATTCTCTTACACCGTACACAAAGATAAACTCAAAATGGATAAAAGACCTCAATGTGAGACAGGAATCCATCAGAATCCTAGAGGAAAACATAGGCAGTAACCTCTTCAATATCAGCCACAGCAACTTCTTTCAAGATATGTCTCCAAAAGCAAAGGAAACAAAAGCGAAAATAAACTTTTGGGGGCTTCATCAAAATCAAAAGCTTCTGAACAACAAAGGAAACAGTCAACAAAACAAAGAGGCAACCCACGGAATGGGAGAAGATATTTGCAAATGACAGTACAGACAAAAGGTTGATATCCAGGATCTATAAAGAACTCCTCAAACTCAACACACAAAACAGATAATCATATCAAAAAAATGGGCAGAAGATATGAACAGACACTTCTCCAATGAAGACATACAAATGGCTATCAGACATATGAAAAAATGTTCATCATCACTAGCCATCAGGGAGATTCAAATTAAAACCACATTGAGATATCACCTTCCACCAGTTTGAATGGCCAAAATTAGCAAGACAGGAAACAACATGTGTTGGAGGGGATGTGGAGAAAGGGGAACCCTCTTACATTGTTGGTGGAAATGCAAGTTGGTGGAGCCACTTTGGAGAACAGTGTGGAGATTCCTCAAGAAATTAAAAATAGAACTTCCCTATGACCCTGCAATTGCACTACTGGGTATTTACCCCAAAGATACAGATGTACTGAAAAGAAGGGCCATCTGTACCCCAATGTTTATAGCAGCAATGGCCACGGTCGCCAAACTGTGGAAAGAACCAAGATGCTCTTCAACGGACAAATGGATAAGGAAGATGTGGTCCATATACACTATGGAGTATTATGCCTCCATCAGAAAGGATGAATACCCAACTTTTGTAGCAACATGGACAGGACTGGAAGAGATTATGCTGAGTGAAATAAGTCAAGCAGAGAAAGTCAATTATCATATGGTTTCACTTATTTGTGGAGCATAACAAATAACGTGGAGGACAAGGGGAGCTAGAGAGGAGAAGGGAGTTGGGGGAAATTGGAAGGGGAGGTGAACCATGAGAGACTATGGACTCTGAAAAACAATCTGAGGGGTTTGAAGCGGCAGGGGGTGGGAGATTGGGGGAACCAGGTGGTGGGTATTAGAGAGGGCACAGATTGCATGGAGCACTGGGTGTGGTGCAAAAACAAGGAATACTGTTATGCTGAAAATAAATATACATATATATATATAAAACAAAACAAAACAAAACAAAAAAACCTGAGATCTCTAGAGAATTGTCTCCGAGTAGTAATATTTCACTACTTGACTAGCAGTGTTATAAGACTTTTTGTTTCCATTAACTGATTTTACTCTCAGAACAACCCTATGAGGTGAGGAATCTCATTCTCATTTTAGTGAAGAGGAAAATGAGAAACCGAGAGGTAAAGAATTATCAACTAGTATGCAGCAATCTGACTTAAAAGCTAAACTTTTAATCCCTAAACCATCTTGCTATGGGAATGTTGCTGAAAGGAGCTTTGGGTAAATTCATTCATATATATATATATATATATATATATATACACACACACATATATATATACACACATATACACACACACACATATATGTATATATATATGTATATATATATGCATACATACATATATGGCATATATATAGCATAAAGTATTAAGAAAACACACATCAGGAGAAAATCACCTTCTCCATATTTTTGGTATGAAAGATACATGAATAAGAAAAAGCCATCAGGGGATATTCATATGCCCTAAAAAAATTGACCAGGTATAAAATGCAAGATTGAAAATTAAAAAAAAAATAGGAATTTGGATTGAAACATAGGGAAAGAGACATTTCAATGCATAATATATAACCAGGAAGAAGAAGAAGAAAGACCAGAAGAAGAAGAGGAAGAAGAAAAAGGAGGAGAAAACAGATGGAGACCAATTAAGTTGTCATTGTTTACCAGTTCCTACTACGGAAATTGTAGGAGTTATTATAAAAATACAACGTACTGTGGCAGTGTATTTGTTATATTATGGTCTACTTTTACATTCAAATTAAATGTGTAATCAGTTGGACTCTAAGTTTCATAGAATGGCTTCAAAATTCTCATCCAGTCCTTTTGCTATATTTTAAACATTTAACAAAGAATCATTTAATTCTTTTTTTAAATTTTATTTTTATAAACATATAATATATTTTTACCCCAGGGGTACAGGTCTGT
>NW_019154093.1:39838397-39838907 GCF_002288905.1 Enhydra lutris kenyoni
AAAAAATTAAATTAACTGCAAGGCTAAAGAATCATGGGGGGAAAGCCATGAGTTCCGTGCTTTGCTTTCTCCTCCTCTGGAATTCCACTGCTCTCCTTGGTATTGAAACTGCCCTCCTTGGTAGGTAAACTTGGTCCTGGGTGGGTTTCTTGTTGATCTTCAGGGGGAGGGGCCTGTTGTAGTGATTCTCAAGTGTCTTCGCCCCAGGCGGAGTTGCACCGCCTTTACCTGGGCGGTCTGAGTAATCCGATCAGGTTTGCTTTCTGGAGCTTTTGTTCCCTGAGAGCTTTCCGTAGAGTTCCGGAGGGCGGGAATGAAGATGGCGGCCTCCCGGTCTCCGGCCCGGAGGAGCTGAGAGCCCGGGGCCCCACTCCTCAGTGCGCCCTCAGAGATTGGAAAATGTTCATCATCACTAGCCATCAGGGAGATTCAAATTAAAACCACACCTGTCACCCTGGCCTCTGGCCGCGCTCCAAGCTGACCGAGCCTGTGACCAGTTCAAGGTAACCC
>NW_019154093.1:39839007-39878592 GCF_002288905.1 Enhydra lutris kenyoni
CTAGAGTTCCGGAGGGCGGGAATGAAGATGGCGGCCTCCCGGTCTCCGGCCCGGAGGAGCTGAGAGCCCGGGGCCCCACTCCTCAGTGCGCCCTCAGAGATTGGAAAATGTTCATCATCACTAGCCATCAGGGAGATTCAAATTAAAACCACACCTGTCACCCTGGCCTCTGGCCGCGCTCCAAGCTGACCGAGCCTGTGACCAGTTCAAGGTAACCCCGAGGTTAGAGCTTACTCCTCAGCTCTGTCTCTGTAGCCGGCTCCCCCGTTCTAATACCTGTAAGCTCTGTGACACTCAGACACCCCCGATCCTTCTGTGACCCTGGGGGACCTGAAGCCACGCTGACCCCGCCTGGGCTTCACCCCGGTTAAGCCTCTGGAGTGATGTCCATCAGCGGAACAGACTTTTTTTTTTTTTTAAAGATTTTATTTATTTATTTGTCAGCGAGAGAGAGAGAGAGGGAGAGAGAGCAAGCATAGGCAGACAGAATGGCAGGCAGAGGCAGAGGGAGAAGCAGGCTCCCTGCTGAGCAAGGAGCCCGATGTGGGACTCGATCCCAGGACGCTGGGATCATGACCTGAGCCGAAGGCAGCTGCTTAACCAACTGAGCCACCCAGGCGTCCCAGCGGAACAGACTTTTAAAAGTCCTGATTTAAAATAAATAAATAAATAAATAAATAAAAATAAAAGTCCTGATTTTGTGCTCCGTTGTTCCGCCGCTTGCCGGGAGCCGGCCCCCCCCCCCCCCCCCCCTTCTTCCCGTTGCTTTGGATTCACTTCTCCGCCAGTCCTACCTTTCAGAAAGTGGTTGATTTTCTGTTTCTAGAGTTGCTGTTCTTCTTCTCTTCGATCTCCTGTTGGATTTGTAGGTGTTTGCAATCTTTAGATAAGCTATCTAGCTGATCTCCCACTACCTGAAGTAGTCTCAGCCTGCTACTTCTCCGCCATCTTGACTCCTCCCCCAGAATCATTTAATTCTTAATGGTGCTGCCCAGTGTTCTAGATGCTGGGGTATAGTGGGCAATAAAATAAAGTCTTCATTTTTAGTGAGCTTACATTTTAAGACAGACAATAAACAGATCACCAGATATGGAATATATTTTCAAATAATTAAAGCCTTTTGAAAAAAAAATACACTAGGATAAGGGAAAAGACCATGAATAACTTTAAAATAACTTTAAATGGAGTATTCATGCAAAGCCCTTATGAAAAAGTGCTCTGGGCAATAATATGGATAAAATGTCTTTCTGAAGTACTTATCTAATGACTTGGTTTAGGTAATGTCAGGGAAAAATGCCTCTTTTGGTGGGAGACACAATCTCTTCTACAAGGTTGTGTTGGATTTTTTTTTTTTTTTTTTAGAAACAGTGACAATACAGACTATTGTACTCAATATAGGGGATTGTGATTTTAATTAGAGATTTTTCCAGGTGCCTTGACTTTTGTGATTTGTCTTTGTTTGACAGGTTTTTTTGTTCCAAGCCATAAATCCCACTTATGCATCCTCTGAGTTGCCATATCATTGCACATAAAGGCAATCCTTGAGCTTTCTTCCTTTTGTGCATGGTCAGAAATGAGTATCTCTTTATCTATAATGTAGTCTGTATGCTCTGGGAATCCTGCTTCCCAACTTCCATGTAATCTTCATGAAACTTGTTAGCTCTTATTAAATGATCCAGAATACTAAAAATGGTCTCCTGACATGTATCTCTTGATATGTATATAACCTAGCAGCCTTTGGGAGGGATTGAATTCACTTTCAGTTAGGTTCCCAAAATAGCTGAGACAACAGAGGAAGACATCAGGGGTCCCTCAAAGGACACTGTGGTAATTTTGACGGAATAAGTCAGGTTGATTAAAAGTGCATAGAATTTAAGAGGACTAAACAGGTATGGAGCTGGTCTGATCATCCCTTGGACCCAGTCACTATAGAGAAGTGGCATGATTTATTTTTAAATAACACTAGTCATTCCCTAACATGATTATAGATTTGTTTGTTTATTGTCTATTTCATCCTTAGGGCAAGAACTTTATCTTATTACTATATTTCCAGATCTATCAGAGCTATACGTTTTGATGTCTATATCTGCTTTGATGTTATAAAGTAGACATACAATAAATATTTGCTAGATAAATGATTTAATTCCATAAACTTTCCATATTCAAATATTTGAATAATTTTTAATCATAATATTCAAATTGCTTCTCTATTTTTTGTGATGATACAAAAAATAAGAGTTGCAAAGCTGTGAAAGTTAATGCTAGTCCTCCTGTAACTATTTTCTTTGCTCAAATAGGTTGGAATTATGGAAGAAAGGAAAGGAAAGGGGAGGGGAGGGGAGGAAAGGAGAGAGGAGGGGAAGAAGGGAGGAAGGAAGAAGAGAAAGAGAAAGAGAAAGGCAGGAGGGACAGAGGGAGGGAAAAGCACAACATAAAAGGAGTAGCTCAGCAACAAATTCACAAGCTTTAAAAATTGAAATAAGGAAAATACAAATGAAATGACTACTGGTACAGTTTTGAAATTGGAAAGTATGTCACAGTGCATTATGATTAAATAGTTTAAAAAAGTGGGTATATATGGGGCACCTGGGTGGCTCAGTGTGTTAAAGCCTCTGCCTTCTGCTCAGTTCATGATCCCAGGGTCCTGGGATCCAGCCCCACATCAGGGTCTCTGCTCAGAGGGGAGCCTGCTTCCTCCTCTCTCTCTGCCCGACTCTCTGCCTACTTGTGATCTCTGTCAAATAAATAAATAAAATCTTTAAAAAAATGTGGGCATATAAACCAATTTTTTTTTTCAAATGCTTGTTGATAATATTACCTACTTTTATCTATTACTCTCCTGGGTTCCTATCAAATTCTGACAAGTTGAGTACCATTACTTCAATGGGCTAGATATAAAGGAGACTGGTTATAATATTGACTTTGCAAGCAAATTTGGTTTTGAATCCCAACTCTGACACTCTGAATGGTGACCTTGGACAAGAAATTTAACTTCTGTAAACCTAATATTTCATAGTTTTAAAATAACCCTAGCAATAAGTGAACTCAGAGTCTTGTGAATACTAAATGCGACAAATCATATAATACTTAACTGGTTACTACCCTAGTTAGCAATAATTAGCATTTATTGTTGTTATAGGGAACGTTCTAGACAGATACATATCAATAATTTATTGTAGAATGAATAAAATGGTTCTTCATTGGTGTTAAAATCTCTGCAAGACCTCTAGGGCCTATGGAACAGTAGATTGGAGGACATTAACATTTAGGAACCAATGTTACCACTGCCTTGTCTTAATAATTTGATTGTGCATTAACATCAAATCCTAAGTTAAATCTAAGGGTTATCAAATGTAAGTGCAGGGGAAAGGAGTTAACATGCTTTATGCCCTTCCTATGTATCAGACCCCATTCAAGGTACATGATAAGTGCTATCACGACTTATTTCTCATATCGACTCATTTGCCCTGTTTTTCAGAGATGAAAAATATGACTCAGAGTGATAAATCAACTAGCCCAAGATTATGCATATAGTTAATGGAGGATTTGAGATTTGAAACTAGAGACATCTAGCTCAGAAACATTCTCTTTACACTCTGACATGCTGACTTCTATGCCTTGGATTCAGTGGATTTTACTCTAATTCTGAAACATCTGTCTCAGGGATGAAAAATCAAGTGGAACTGATTGTTTGATGCCCAGATAGCAGCAAAATACATATTGTGAAATGCAGATGTGATAGAAATTCCCAAAGTATTTGTTTTTTACCCAAGTAAATTTATTTATTTTTAATATCTTATTATAAGAGCTTGTATTTATTTTCATAGCAAAGCCTTAATTTATGACCTCTACAGAGGAGTATCAGATATCTGTGACATTCTTCAAGGCTAGGGAGGATGTCTACCAGGCATTGCTTTGTGGACTGGGAATAATGCAATAACATCCCAAAGCCAGAGAATGTTTTTGCAGTGTTTTAAAATGACTTGTGGACTCAAAACAATGGCCTCTTACACCCACTCTTTTAAAATCAAATCATGCACATGTTATGACTGTGCATAAATGGAAAACTCTGAGGCAGCTTAAAGATGTAATGAATTTGCTAATTACATATTGGGATATCTCAGAACTCAAGAACAGGAATGAAACCAGACCTCAACAGAAGGATTCAATTAAAAGTACTCAGAAATCAGAGATCCACTTAAAGAAAAAAAAAAAAAAAAAAAAAACTCTGCTTCTGTGATATTGTGGAATAGCCTTCTCTGTTTCTGTGTTCACTTTGTGAAATATGGCTATATAAAGTACCTAAGCATATCTTACGTTTTGGAACACAATGTCTAGGCACTCAATTTTTCTGAATTCTAATTCCAAATTACTGAGAAAGAAAATCTGAGTAGTCTACTCTAGATCGAGAAGTCAGTCATAACACAATTTAAGGCTCGTTTTGCGGGGGGAAGGGAAAGCTCTCGTGGTAGGAGAGATGGCCCTTTCAATGGGAAACAGCTATCTAACTTCTATACAGCATATATGCATATCAGATATCTTACATATAAATTCAGACAACTCACTACCCATGTATAGACTTAGATTTTTAAAAAATTATAAAAAAAAAACCTATTGTAGATAACAAAATATGCTTCTAGCCCTAGCCATTTTTCTCCTAGTGGGTGTGTGTGTATGTGTGTGCATGTTAATGGTATGGAAATCATTTTGCCTCATTTTGTAAAAGTGGAGTATGTTACCTTAAACAGCAGCTGGATCATTTTCTATATGTAAACATAGAGTCAGTTTACTGAAGTAATGAGAATTTGGGCTAGACAAGGGAAAAGAGAAGTAAAGAATATGTCCAGGAAGATATATTGTGTATAATCACTTGAGATTTCCTGGCAGATGGGGGCTCAATAAACAATAATGCTTTAATAATATTTGCACCTTGTGCAATTCTACTTTGGTTCCATCTTGCCTTTCCCTCTGCTGTGGTTAGCACATATCTGCCTTTGCAATGTAAAGTCAAAGGTGTCGGCTATAGTGAAAAGGAGACTGTGGTGTAGATGTCTCTCTATTAAGAACCAAGCAATGCCATCTACACTTTTATGTATGCTTGCTGACAGGCATTAATGATAATGACTTGCAAGGTTTGCTGACCCTGGTTTGACTCAATCTGTTCATTTCTGATTCATCCATTCCCATTAGAGTGCTTGTTTATGGATACAAATATTACTGTTAAAGAACACTAACATTTTGTTTTTAAAAAATAAAGCCCTAACAAAAGCTAGATATTTTTTAAGCTGATAGGCTTTTGTTTTCTTATGTAATTATTTTGGCCTTAAATCTAGATACTAAGTTACCAAAAATCAAGTATTTTTCAGTTTAAAAAGCAACAAGTCATGCTTTTTAATGGTACACCTATCGTTGGAGCAAAACTAATTTTATGGGGGAGAATGCTCTTAATTTATTCAAGTGATTAATTTTTCTGACCCATGTTAGGGCCGATTTAATGTTAAAACCTGTTTAACTCTTAGAGCCTGCTTAGCCAGAGTGACTCCATATTGCCTAGGTAGCCATATTGTTGTTTACATCCACGGACTTCATTCCGGGAATAAATGCCCAGCAGTTCCTGGTATCGGTTCTGGGTATCGATTCCAGGAGTAAATGCCTTAACAATAGAAGCCACGTACCTTCAGTTGGCAGTTATGCCCTATAAAACCAGCCTGTTTTATTGAGAGGGGGTTGCTCTTTTCAGAGGCAACCCTGGCCAGTCAGTCTGACTTCTAATGCTTGGCATAGAATAAAGCTTTGCATAACTTTCACTTTGTCTCAGTCTCGTTCCTTTGATAACAGACCCCAACAACCCATAGGTTCATATTAATAAAAAATATAGTTTATAACTTTGCTAAACAAAAATTACATTTCTTATTTATTTTTTTAGTTCTAAAGAAATATATGTACCTAAATATATTCAAGAAAAGATTGAAGTGAGGATTTATATAATTTACAGTAGAAATTCAGAAAAATATAATGGTTATGGTTTAGGCCTTCACTTAGCTCTACTTTGTACTATAAGTTATTTAAATTTCTTGGCATTGTTTTTCCAACTGAAGAATGACAAATAGTTTTGGGAGAACTTATTTAGTACATAACTGACAAAAATTAAGTATATTATATACTTCCTATTGTTAATAGCATTAGTAATGGTGACAATAATAATGTAAAATTAGAGTATTAACTAATGAGTAGTGATAAATTAATATTACCAGTAATGAACTAAAAAGAAAGTGATGATGAATTTTAGAAATAGAGTAATTGATACTATTGCAGTAAATACATTCATTTCTAAATACATCTCAGTGCCCAACTCCCATCTCCAAATTATGCAATGAATATGACTAGAATCTGAAATAAGAACATTTATCTTTTGTTAATAACAATGCTTATGGTTTGAAAAAATAAGCAAACAGAAACATCACCTTTAGAACACAGTACATTTAGAAGTCCTAAAGAATTCTAATGAAATTAACTTAGAAAGAGTGAGAATAATAGAAGTAAATTTGGTCTTATATAAACCTAGAGATTTCAGAAAATAAAAATCTTAATATATCAACTTAAACATAAGAAAATACTACTTTAAAATTGGTTTTTATACCTGGAAGAGATTTAAGAATCACCTAAAAAATTATGTTTTATATAGTGTTGAAAGAAGAAAGTAAAGAGAACAGAGAATGCCATTCCTTAGAAGAAGGATAAAGATGAACTGGTTTTTGTTTTTTCCTGTTGGACACGTAAGTAAGAACATGAACTGGAAATAACTAAGACCTAAGTGAAATGCAAATAACTGATTTACCTGATGAGTTAAAAATAATTGTTTTAAAAATGCTCACCAAGGTTAGGAGAACAATTTGAGAATTTCAACAAACAGATAGAAAATATAAGAAAATAGCAAACAGAAATCACGGAGCTGAAGAATACAATAACTGAACTGAAATTCAATAGAGGGCTTCAAGCACCCTAAATGAAGTAGAAGAAAGATCAGCAAAATCAGAGACAGGGCAGTGGCATTCATCCAATCAGAGGAGCAAAAAGAAAAAATAATTTAAAAAAAAAGTTAAAATAGCTTAGGGCAAATATTAACAGACCTGAATGGGGAAGTAGATAGCAGTAAATAATTGTAAAGAAATTTAATACCCCACTTTTAACAATGGGTATATCATGCAGAAAGAAAATCAGTAAGGAAATATTGGATTAATTGCATGTTCGACCCAGTGAACATAACAGGTGTTTACAGATTATCCATACACCAGCAACAATATACATTCTTCTTAAGAGCCTATGGAAAGGGGTGCCTGGGTGGCTCAGTGGGTTAAAGCCTCTGCCTTCTGCTCGGGTCATGATCCCGGAGTCCTGGGATCGAGCCCCGCATTGTGCTCTCTGCTCAGCTCTCTTCCTCCTCTCTCTCTCTCTGCCTGCCTCTCTGCCTACATGTAATTTCTATATGTCAAATAAGTGAATAAAACCTTTAAAAAAAAAAGGAGCCTATGGAACACTCTGCAGTATAAAACATATGTTAGGCACAAAGCAAGTCTTAACAAATGTAAGAATACTAAAATCATATAAAGCATCTTTTTTCTATCACAATGGTGTGAAATTAGACATCAATTACAAGAAGAAAATTGGAAAATTCACAAGTAAGTGGAGATGAAACAACATACTACTGATCAACTACTGGACCAAAGAAGAAATCAAAAGAGAAATTTTTCTTAAATCTTGAGAAAAATGAAAATAGAAATGCAACATATCAAATCTTATAAGATGGGAAAAAAGCAGTATTTTGAGGGAAGTTCATAGCAATAAATGCCTACATTAAGAAAAAAAAAAAAGAGTTCTCAGGGTGCCTGGGTGGCTCAGTGGGTTAAAGCCTCTGCCTTCGGCTCAGGTCATGATCCCAGGGTTCTGGGATCCAGCCCCAAGTCGTTGGGCTCTCTGCTCAGTGGGGAGCCTGCTTCCTCCTCTCTGTCTGCCTCTCTTGCCTACTTGTGATCTCTGTCTGTCAAATAAATAAAATCGTTAAAAAAAAAAGAAAAAGAAGAAAAAAGAGTTCTCAAATAATCTAACTTGAACCTAAAAGAACTAGAAAAAGAAGAGCAAACTAAGTCAATTTTAGTAGAAGGAAGGAAATAACAAAGATCAGAGTGGAAATAAATGAAATAGAGACTAAAAAGGCGATAGAAAAGGACGAAAAATATCAACTAAGAATTGCTTTTTAAAAAGATAAACAAAATTAACATTTAGTAATACTCACAAAGGAAAAAAATGAAAGGAATCAAAATCGGAAATGAAAAAGGAGACGTTATAACTGACATCACAGAAATACAATGTATTATAAAAGACTACTATGAATAATTATACACCAACAAACTAGATAGCCTGAAAAAACAGAAAAATTCCTAGAAACATACAACCTACCAAGACAGAATTATGAGGAAGTAGAAAATATGATCAAAATCTTCCAACAAAATTCTAGGACCAGATGGCTTCACCAGTTAATTCTTCCAAACACTTAAAGAATAATTCATATCAACCCTGTCAAACTCTTGTAAGTTTGAGAAACAGGAAGGACCTCATTTTATGAGGCCATTACCTCCAATACCAAAACCAGACAAGGATATTACAAGAAAAGAAAATTATAGGCCAATATTCCTAATGAACATAGAGGCAAAAATCCTCAGCAAAATATCAACAAATCAAATTCAGCAATTAAAAGGATCAATAAGAGAATCAATTAAAACTTAAAAGGTAAATGTTCTCAGCAATCTCATCATGTAGGGAACAAATCTCAACACAGTAAAGGCCATATATGGCAAGCCCAGAGCTAATATCATCATTTTAAAGCTTTTCTTCTAAGAACAGGAATGAGATGATGTGCTCACTCTTGCAGCTTTCATTCAACAGAGTACTAGAGGATCTAGCCAGTATAATTAGGCAGGGAAAACAAAAGACATCCAAATCATAAAAGAAGACATAAAACTGTCTCTACTCATAGATGACATGATATTATATATAGAAAACCCTAAAGTTGCCACCAAAAAAAACTATGACTAATAAATAAATTCAGCAACTACAGGATATGAAATCAATATACAAAAATTATTTTCATTTCTAAAATTAATAACAAGCTATCAAAGGAATTAAGAAAATTATCCAATAAAATACCTAGGAATAAATTTAACCAAGCAGATAAAAGATCTATTCTCTGAAGACTGTAAGATTTTTATGAAAGAAATTTAAAAAGATACAAATAAATGGAGGGATATTCAGTGCTCATGGGTTGAAAGAATTAATATTGTTAAAATGGCCATACTACCAAAAGTTATCTACAGATTCAATGCAATCCCTATCCAAATTATAATGGTATTTCTTACAGAAATAGAACAATCCTAAAATTTTTATGGAACCAGAAATTGCCAAAGCAATTCTGAGAAAGAACAAAGCTATAGGCATTACATTTGCTGATGTCCAACTACATTACAAAACTGTGGTAATCAAAACAGTATGTTATTAGCATAAGAACTTACATATGCATCAGTGGAACATAATAGACAGCCCAAAAATAAACCCGTACATATATGGCCAATTAATTTATGACAAAGGAACTAAGAATATATAATGGGAGAAAGGATAGTCTCATCAGTAAATGGTATTGGCAAAACTGGAGAGACACATGCCAAGAACAATACTGGACACCTATCTTAAACCACACACAAAAATCAACTCAAAATGGACTGAAGACTTGAACATAAGACCTGAAACCATAAAGCTCCTAGAAGAAAACACAGGGGGGTATGCTCCTTGACATCAGTCTTGGCAATGATTTTTTGGAATTGACAGGAAAGCAAAGACAACAAAAGTAAAAATACACAACTGGGAATTTATCGAACTAAAACCAGATTTTAGAGACCTTCTCTTAAGTTTGTAAAAACCAGTAAACCTATAAATCTCAAATATGTGTTTGTCCTCAGAGGAAGATTTTTGAGAAAGTACTTAACATAGAGAACACAGAGCAGAGTGACACATAGACAAATTCTGAGAACATTGCTTGAATGTTCTTTTAACCGACTCTATCCTTCTGACCTGTAATTTAAGGAGCTTAAAAATTCTTTCTTTTTAGCTTTAAGTGGACTGAATTAAGGTTTTGTAATTTGCAACTAAGAATTCTAACTGATGTAACTTTACCAGCTATCTTCTCCTGAGATGGAATTATGAAGAAACCCCTTTATGCTTTCTTTTCTCTAGTCTTGTGCATCTAATTTGTTCTGCAGTCATGTAGGACCCTAACATTAACTACCTACCCTTGATTTTTTTCCTTCATTTTTTGGAAATAGATATGACTTCAGAGAGAAAATATAGACACTGGCTAGCTAAATAATCAAGAAGAGTTCGGTATAAAACTTTATATAGTCATGACAACTTTATTGACTATGTACATTGCACAGGGCATGGTTTTAGACATTTCACACTCACCAGTACTTTCCTTTAAGGATCCTGATAAACTCTGCAAGGTTTGTATTAATTAAGTAAATACTGGGATTCTAGAGGAAGAATTTGAAATTCACAGAGATTAAATAATATTGGCAACTCTGCATACTTAGTAAATCACAAGGTCAAGATTTAAACCAGGTCAGTCTGACTCCAAAATCGGGAATATTTTAGGCTCTATTAGGCTCTATTACTAATGGGGGAAAGTCATAATTGCTTAGAAATGATGACATTTTATGAGAAGTATTTAAAACTGCACAGGTATTTCACAGATAATACTGAGATTTAGCCCAGATGTAGAACAGGGCAGTTTTCCTCTGCTGTTTACACTAAGTATTCAGTAGAGGCCTGGCTGTGAATATGCTTTAAATGGTTTCTCATTAAAATAATATTTGGCGTATCTACATCTGCATAACAGTCTTAGGTGAACTATATACCATATGGGGACTAACTTCACAATGCAGAACAGGATAATTTAATACTTGCTAAATAGAATTTGTCCATGCTAGGATTTTTTACAAAGAGCATTCCTAAATTCAGTGAAACTAAAATATCTCCATTCTATATTTGTGTTATATTGAATGTGATAAATAAGAATAAATATGATAAATAAGAATAAAGATAGGTGTTTATATTTCAGCAGTGACTCCTGCAAAGAAAGCACATCAATCACAAATAATTAAGTTGTCAGTTCCTAATTTAGAAAGAATATTCCACTGTAAGCCAGCAAATGTAAATATCAAAATAAAGGAAATTTTGGAAAACAAAACATAATGAGAGTGTCCTCTATTTCTGTTGTCACTGAAATTAAGGTTACTGTTCTCTTTATTTTATATATGTAACAAGTAGATCATTTATTAGCTCCAAGAGTTCACATGTTTCAAGCAAACCATTTTACTGAATTTGGGTTGGACTTGTGCACTTACCTGAATAGGCTTATGACTTCCCTCCTGGTTCAAATATAAAATTGATCCTTGAAGGAAAATTTATAGTTAATCTTGGTTATGTCCTTGAGCTGTCTTCTAGTACACAGGAGAGAACCAAGCAAATGAAAGTCACATGTACCTGTCTAAAATTTGACATGATACTTGTTGGACTACTCAGATTTATGGAATAACTTCCACTGGCTTAACCTTATTCAGTTTAGGGCTTTTAGATAAAGCATTTGCTCCATGTAAGATTAGTAATTAGCTTACACATCACTATTTTCTGTCACCCCACAAAAAACAACCACAGAAAGAAGCTATATTAAAGATCCTCTTAAGAATACCTGATATAAAGTTAGAGGATTAAAAATTTTTTTTCAAAGGTCAGTTTTTATTTGTTTATTTTTGGGTAAGTTATTGTTAAAGGAAGGCAAGGCAAATGTTTATTTTTCTGTATGAGGAAAATAATGTAATCTTGCCTAGTGTGTTGCAATCTATTATCTTGAAAGAGGCAAGATGGGAGATATGCAGACATCACTAAAATATTGTAAAGACTTCTCTATAAAATGAATATTTATTCATGGGCACCTTAAAAGTGTCAGTGTAAATTATTGAATCTTTGTCTTGCATTTGGCTACTTAGAAAAATAGGATTAAAGGCAAGTGGAAGGCAATTTATGGAGGGTTGAAGATTGGCCATTTCTTGAGAGCAAAATAACCCCAATCTTGAATGATCTTGATGAAGAAGAGAAGTTTAAGCAGAACTGAAAGGACAAAATGGAGACTTTTGTGAGAGCCATTGGAAATTGTGATGTCTTATTACTTCTCACAGCTGCTTTTCCCCTTCAAAGAGAAGGAAATGACCTGAGATCATATGATAAGGGTGATATGATGGAGATTAGGCCAAATTGAATTCTGTATACAACTTTTCAATATTGGGAAACAGAGGCTGAGCATGTCTGGGTGCTGCACATGATTTCTTTCAGAATCAATGGCAACAAGAAGAGATAATAAATTCTGAGCTTATCTTCTATGTGGTATAAAAATATACTCACACTGCAGGGGAACATGAAAGGACAAGGACCATGAATCCAGTATTTTCCAATTGGTTTCTTTCTGTGAGTTTTAATTTTTTCCCCAAATTGTTAAGAATTTGGCCACCAAGACAAAGACCTTTTTAGTCTTCATAAATTGCATTTCAGTTGGTTAATCACAAACAGAATTGGAAAGGGAAAAAAAAAAACACTATGATCTTTCTCTTTCAGAGTGTCTGGCATTGATTTATTGATGTGTTAGAAAGAAAAGTATCCCATAGTTACTGTATGACACTTCCTGGGACAACATTTTTATGACAAAAACTCAACTGGTGGGCATATAAAAAATAATGATGAGAGAAATCTGTGCATGGTATAAAGATGTAAGTGTCTTCATAAATCTATGAGAAGTATAAGTATCTTTGAACAGTAATCAAGGAAGCAATGTACTCTCAAAATGAGCATATAAATAAGGTCTTGTACTCATAGTTCTAAATCTGAGTTTGATAATCTTTAGAATGAAGCTGTCTGCACCTTGAAATTTTTATAGTTATACCTTCATGAGTACAAACAGTCATTTTTGTATTTTATTCAGGAGACTCTTACTGAACACCAACTATATATAAGGAAATGCGAAAGATTTAAAAAATTGTCTTAATCCCTGCTGTCAAAAATTTTAGTAGCATAGAAGGAGAAATAATATGTGTACTCAAGTCATTACAGGAAAAAGGCATTGCATCTTAAGTGCATAAGATATTAAAGTGCTATAAGTTTAGTTCTGTGATTCTTAAGAAAGTGTACACTAGAATTCAGGAGGTCATGGGTAAAACCCAGGCATGTGTATTTTATTTTTTTATTTATTTTTTTTTATTTTTTTTTTTAAAAAGATATTATTTATTTCAATCTCAAGTAGGTGGAGAGGCAGGCAGAGAGAGAGAGAGAGAGAGAGGAGGAAGCAGGCTCCCTACTGAGCAGAGAGCCCAATGCGGGGCTCGATCCCAGGACCCTGAGATCATGACCTGAGCCGAAGGCAGAGGTTTAACCCACTGAGCCATCCAGGTGCCCCAGGCATGTGTATTTTAAAACAAACAAACAAACAAACAAAAAACCTTTCTTCTCTGCCTGACCTTAAAATATAGTCATTCTTCTTAATTCTTACCTGGGCCTCCTTTTCTTCTCACTGTATGAGTAGTAGTATACTTTCAAAAGTTTTGCATTGTGAGGAAGTGCACATAAATGTGTGAAGAGGCAGTATAAAATTAATATGAAGTGATACAGCTTACAGAGATCATTCAAATTCAGTTTCAAACAATCACATTCAGATTTATAAAAGACATTCTTTGTTCAGACAGAGTAAGCCTGTTGACATTTGGCCCAGAGCTCAAGAGTTGTGATTTTATATTTTCTTTAAACATTACATTCTCTCCCCATTATTTTGATTGACATCTATGTTTTCTAATTCTAATATAACACTGATTATTCAATACATAGTTATGGGTACCTACTATGTATTAAGTTTCTATACAAGACGCCAAACATCAGACAAGTCAAGACCAATACAGTCCCTGAACTTTTGGAGCTTGAGACCTAGCAATAAAGTAAGTGATTACATATGAATGATACTTTGGGGTTGAGGATGAGGATTAACGTTCTAGTCACAGACATTCATGTGGAGGACTCATGTGCAGAGTGAAAGAGCTTGGGTCTTCTCAAAACTGTGTGGAAGTCTGAGTTTATTTTTAAATGAGAATGAGAAGGAGAGTTGGAATGAGAATAAGGTGGAGTGTCAGGAGCCACATTTTTCAAGGTGCTATGGAAAGCCATTGAATGTATAACCACTACCCTATGCTCTGTGGGAGATCCTTCCTTGCCTACTATTAATAGCTTGGGTTTCAAGTGATAATTTGTTATAGGGCAATAGAAAACAGGAAGCATGGTCTGGTTTCACCTGGGTCTTTCTATCCTCTTCCTGTGAGTAAGTTGCTTCTGGCTTCTCTAGGTATTAGGCAGGAGATAAAGGTGGGTAGGAGGCTTGAAAGGAAAGATAAGGTGTTTTTAAATGACCCAAGTCAAGCTGCCTTTCTAGATTCATGTGAAAACAAACTGTTCTTTTTCTGCCAAATGGTTATTACAGCTTGAAAGATGAAATATCCTGCCTTATGACTTCTCCGGGTGAGAAGCAGGTATAATTTTCTGTGATCATGAATGCTACAGACTCCTGAGGACCCATGCCAGTTTTTCCCAAGAACTTTCATACTGTTCTATACTCCCAGCGCCCCAGTGGAAATAAAGCAAAGGCTACCTTTCCTTGTCAGAGGCATTTCTGTTTCTATGAGTGATTATTTTGGGTCCCCCTTATATTATCAGAGAATGGAGCATTAACCTTTCCCACACAGAATTGAAGAGAAAAGCCAGGGCTTGTTCTACATTCCTATGAATTCCGGTTAACCTCTAGCTTGTTCTTGCATAGGCTGGAGTTAGGTGGTGAATAGGGATATTGGAAAGGTCAATTTGGTACTTCTTAATATCTTGCAGGCACATTTCTAGGTGATCTCTCTAGAGATTGTTGGGCTACTTACCAACTATTCTTAGATTTGGAAATTCTATTGCTAGTTAAGAGTAAATTTGTCACTCAAAATCCCATACTAATTATTTTTACTGAAAGAGTAACATGATCTGATTTATATTTTTTAAAAATCATTCTACTTGATGGAGAATAAATTGCAGGAAGATGGGATTGAATGATTGAACCTTCAACACAAGTTAGACGAACTTGAGGGTGATCTAGGCCTTGTTATTTAATGGGTGCTCCATGGAATGGCAGGATCAATTTACCTGAGACCTTATAAGAAATGATGAATCTCAGTCCCTATGTGAACCTTCTAAGGCAGAATATATATTCTAACAAGATTCTCCTGGTAAATTTGTACACTTATTAGAATTTGTGAAGAACTTGTCTAGGTGAGTTATAATAGTTACTTCAGATAGGGTGATGGGTGTGGAAATGAGGAAATTGACACAAAATATGTTTTTATATATTATATATATTACACATGTAATATATGTTTATTACATATTATAAAATAAATATTTTCAGATGACTAGATGTGAGGAGTAGGAAAAAGGAAGAATTCTCAAGCTTCAGTTTCTCACTTGAGAAACATGATGGGAACTCATAACATTTGGGAGAGGAATATAGTCAAAATATAGGAATATAGTCTAAAGGATGGATGAGAGTTCCCATTTGGTCACATCAACTTAAAATTATTAAGAAAATATCTTTGGAAACCTGGGTGACTCAATCGGTGGAGCATCTGACTCTTGATTTTTGTCTCAGGTCATGATCTCATGGATGGTGAGATCCAACCCCATGTGGGGTTCCATGCTCAGCATGGAGTCTGCTTGAGATTCTCTCTTTCCCTCTCCTTCTGCCCTTCCCCCTACTTGAGTTTTTTCTCTCTAAATAAAATCTTTAAAAAACATTACAAAATTAAAGAAAACATCTTAATTGTTATACTCCAACTCCTGCCTACCTCCTATTGCAATTACCCTCATTATCTTTCTGCTGCGTTCTAACTTCCTAGTTGAGAAAGTACAATTAATCTGGTTAATAACAATCCTGAGAAGACCCATTCCTATGATTTTCCTATTTTTAAAAAGAAATATAAGGTTGCTTTTCCCAAAAGTGTGATTTTATTTATTTTTTCCACTATTTGCCAATTCTATCCTGATAGTCATGATTTAGTTAATAACTCTTTCCTCCATTGCTTCTTCTATCTTCCATGAGCTAAAATTATTGTCCAAAGAAGAGAAAACTGTTTCAGATCCCCATTTTAAAGAGTGTTAAAATTTTATGGGGTGCCTGGATGGCTCAGTCACTTAAGCGTCTGCCTTTGGCTCAGGTCATGGTCCCAGGGTCCTGGGATGGAGTCCCGCATTGAGCTCCCTGTTTGGTTGGAGTATGCTTCTTTCTCTCTCCCTCCATCCCTCCCTATGCTGTGCTCTTTATCTTTTTTTTTTAAATATTTTATTTATTTGACAGAGATCACAGTAGGCAGAGAGGCAGGCAGAGGGAGAGAGGAAGGGAAGCAGGCTCCCCGCTGAGCAGAGAGCCCGATGCGGGGCTCAATCCAGGACCCTGAGATCATGACATGAGCCAAAGGCAGAGGCTTTAATCCACTGAGCCACCCAGGTGCCCCTTGTGCTCTTTATGTTACTTGTTCTCTTTCTTTCAAATAAATAAAATAAAATCTTAAAATAAAGAGTGTTAAAATTTTAAGAGGAAAACAGCCAAGTGATTGTTCAGAAAAAGAAAAAAAAAGCAGAGCAAAAACAAATTACTTCTGTGTCTAGCATAATCTTCATTTTCTTTTTGTACAGCTTTCAAAATCAATGGCAACAATACAAAATCAGTCCTATTTCTGAAAGGGTTAGTAGGCAATTTGTGAATACCCATTGGTAAGTGTGGGTAATCATCTCTAATTAGAATATATTAGACTGTACATCTTTTTAATTGCTATGTGTTTTCTGGCTTCCTGGTCAACAAAGAAGAAATACAGATCTAACACCTAAAGAACACAATACATCACCATTGCCAGGGCAACATCACTGGGAATAAATCCCGAGACAGACGATCATAAGTGTTTTTGATTTCCATGATAGCTAAAGTAAAACTAAAAAGTGATTCTCTGAGGTGGGCTATGAAAAATCTGCAAAATGCTATCAAATATCCCTTCCAGTGTGCATTATTTCATTAATAATATGGTGTATTTAATGGGTTTTCCTCTATGGGGGTTTATTTTTTGTTTTGAGCTGCAGTAAGAGTAAAGATGGAAAAACTGGTTTAAACCACATGGTCATAGTCACTTTTTAAAAAGAATTTAAAAACAATCACAAGTAAAAGTACATCTTTTGGGGCTCCTGTGTGGCTCAGTAGGTTAAGCCTCTGCATTCAGCTCAAGTTATGATCTCAGGGTCCTGGGATCGAGTCCTGCATCAGGCTCTCTGCTCTCTCTCTTTCTCTGCCTACTTGTGATCTCTGTCTGTTAAATAAATAAATAAAATATTTTTAAAAAATACATCTTTTAAACCTAGTGCTAAATATTGCAATATCTAACATTTATAGGGGGACTTTAAATTATTCTAATTTAAAGATGGAGAAAACAAAGGTACAGAGGGACTAAATAAGTTGCTCGAGGTCACTGCACTAGTAACTAGCAGAGCTATAATTTAAACCCAGGCACTCTGTTTCCTGAACTACATTTTTAACCTCATGTTAAAACTACAACTGGATAATGCAAAAAACAAACATATACATTCTGTACACAAAGCAGATATAGGATCATTTCGCTGTTGTCACAAAAATTTGTTCTCTCTTTTTGAAGTGTTCAGATTGATTTGCATGTCACATTAGATAAATTTCCATGATTATATGTCTATCAATCTCTCTCCTTAGCAAGAAACATATAAACACATATAGTTTGAATGCTTTAAAATTATATAAATGAGTATCTTTGATCATGATTTAATGATTGTAAATAATACTTATATAGCCATTTCCTTGGAGTTTTATTTCTTGATTAGATGCAATAAAAATCTTTGCAAATATTTTTGTTGAATAATTTCTGCTACGATAATTTAATGGGGCTGGGATAGCAATGAGAAGATGCAGTAATTTCCAATAGAATTTACTCTAATTTTTTTAAAAAAATTACATTATGTTTATGAGGACATCTAAGGCATAAATTATAGCCTAGCTTACGGTCATATATATGGTAAATAATAAACAAATCTATTTCCCAAAATATCTACTAAATTTGAGGTAATGGTTTCCTCCTCCAAAACCATTCTAAGTATACAGTGGTTTTCATTGGGGTCCCTATTAGCACATTTGATGCGAAAACTCTTCATTCTGCACAGTTCTGATATATATTGCAGGGCATTTAGCATGTATGTCCCCAGGTCACTGCAAGCCAGAGCTAACTAAAACTGCCCGCACATTTGCAAATGACCCTGATAGAGAACAACCAAAGGAATTAGGGGAAAACCATTTCTACCACTTACCTATCCATTCTTCTCCTTCTCCATACACAACAGACACATCTGAACACTCCACAGCTGGCACTTAAAAAAATGCGGAAAGAGGCCTATTAGGCATACTTGAGAAAAAAACAAAGGGAAGCAAATGATAAAAAAAACCCTGACGTGATGGATCTCCCTCATGCCAGATGCAGCTGGACAGAGAGCATATTAATGACCATGTGTGGATGGTGGCTTGATGGTTGTAGCATCCTTTTTTTTCCAGTAGTTTGTTCTTACAAGTGAATGTTATAGAAAGGGTATATAGCCGTGGAGCCCCATCCAAGTAAACAAGTACGCAGCAAGGTCCCCACTCTTTGTCAAGACTTCAGGCTTATCATAGTCCTCTTTGCATGTCTCCTTGCATCACATTGCTTTTGTACATAACAGTTAGTTGGTTGGTCACAGGCTATTTTCTTCGAGGGTTTGGGAGCTTAATTCTTATGAACTGATTTGCTTGATCATAATTAGAGCATAGTGAGTAGCACTCTGAGATATAAATATTTTCATTTGTGTTCTGAGAAGTATAAAATTATCTCTAATTCAATGTCTTTTTAAAACTAAAACTTTAAAATGTAATCTGTAGCTCAATTTAAACTAAACTTAAGCATATTCGGTGTGGTTCTCCATGTAACTTTCCTAACATGCAATCATCATTTAACAGAGCACTCAATGCATTTATCATCTACATAGGTTATATTAGTCATGGGCCAATATGTCAAATTTTCTTTTGTTATCTTGAACTGTTATTGGAATTTACTTAACATTTCATAGTAATTACAGCGATCAGGAGCTGTGTTTTATTCTTCCCTGTGTTACCTACAGACCTTGGCACAAGGCCAGGAGTTAAAATATTCAATGTATATATTTGAAATATTTGTATTTCCCTTCAGCTTTTAGCCACGATATGCAAGAATTATCTTCTGTAAAATCTCTTCACTCTTTTGCACTCATCTACAGCCAATTATTAAGACATCTATGCTCTATGTCAATAAGATGAACAGCATTATGAATCACCAGCCAACTTCATTACTAGCTTTGGCATTGTCAGGTTTTTGTTTTTGTTTTTTTTAACAAACTGCTAACAGATGAAGTAATAAGAGTATTAGAAAATACATTGCCTGTAGGAGCTGTTGTTATTGAGGGCAAAGGGAAGGGAGTTTATACATTTCTCAGAAATATTAATAATTAAAGATTCCCTTAAATTAGAGTCACCTTGTAGCTGAAGCCACAACTTAAATAAAAAAAAAAAGTTTTTGCCATGGTTTCTATTTGAAGCTGTATTGTGTAACTTAATTGTAAGTGCTATGCCAATTCAAGATGTTTAAAATGTATTTATTGTGATGAGTTGACACATGGTCATTTTTCAATATATTAATTTAGCTACACTACTGATAATGATGATGTCAATAAAACTTTTTTGTTTGTCATATATAAATCACAACTAAATCTGAAACTGCTTTAGAAACTGCTTACTTAAAAAAATGGTATTATTAAAATACATGAGGGGTTATTTTTGGTAGCATTGCCTTATTATTTTAATTTTTAAAGAACGAAAATGATGTCCTGAATTTTGAATAAATAAACAGGAATTTATATTGCTGGCTGTTAGGGCTTGCCTTAAGCACAATTGTGAACATACTAGAAAGGTCAAAAGGCACCAGCTGCCATTATGAGAACATATGCATTGGTTCTCCAATACTTCTACTAAGAGTTTCTCTGCTTGGGATGGTCTCTGGTTCAAATGTCACTTTCTCAACTGATTCGCCATGTCACTATCAAAGCTACCATGTCTGTTTCATACTGCTGTCTTTCTTAAGAAACTAATATAATAAATGTTAGCTGATGGTTTCACTACATAAATCCATTACCCCATTCCAGGAAACATATTTACTCATGGAAAGAAGGTTAGTGGAAATGTAACCGTTTATTCTCCCTTTTCTGGTAGATTTTAAGAACATCGAAGTGGCACACTCAATTTCCCTTTTAAAAGAAAGCAACCAGGAACAGGGTCCTTTTCACAGGTGGTCAGGTTTTTTGTCACCTGACAGGGTTACTGGGATACAATTACTAGACTGGGAGCCTGCACCCTAGCGAAGATAACCATTCCTAAACTGGCTTGGAAGAAGAATGTTGCTTAATAGTGTTGTCTCTAGAAAGTGACCAACTGATACAATTAGATCGTATCACTTGGAGAATTTGAATATGGAGCAGAGAGAGAAAGAGGGAACCATAGTAAGAGATGATGGAAGGAAGGAGTAGCCACAGAAGCAGAAAAGAAGAAAGGAGGAAAAGGGATTTACTGTTGCCAAGTCCCTAAGTAGGACTATTAAATGTTCTCTGTTGAAAGAAAAACAATCTGACTAGGTCACTAAAGCTGATAATTGATCAGTGCTCCAGAACTACTTCTGTGTCCTGAAGGGCAAAGTGTATGGATTCAAATTTTCCTGTTATGACACTTTCTTGGGTGCCATTCTTTCCATGTAGCTTTAAAATAAAATCCCTTTTATGAGGTGACTTCTGCATCACTACTCCATTGTAATTTGTAAAATTTCAGTTAATAAAATTCTTTCAATTACTTCTTCCCCCATTCCATAGGTTTGATAGTACAATCTCTACGAATGCATAGAATTTTATACCAGAGCTCACGAGAGTCTAGCTGGATAACTGTGGTTGCCTCTACTAATTTTATCTTTAATTTATAGTTCCAAAGTCCTGGTACTTTGGATTGAGACTTGTGTTTGTTTGTTTTAACTTACTGTTAATTAACCTAGTACACACTTATAGAAACATTGCTTCTATTAAATACTGCTCTTATCTTTATTCTTGTTTCTGAATTTCCATTTGTATGAGTAATACTTAGAGAATTCTTGAGGAATATAGAATGTGATTTTTACTTCCTTCAGAAGGAGAAACTGTACCCATATCATTTTAGCACTCATCTTAAGTGGGTACTGTACTTTAAAAAACTATTTATTTATTTATTTTAGAAAGAGAGGGAGGGAGAGGGGGAGGGGTAGACGGAGAGGGAGACAGAATCCTCAAGCAGACTCCCCACTCAATACAGAGCCCTGCCATGCAGGCTCGATGCCAGAAACCTTAGATCATGACCTGAGTTGAAATCAAGAGTTGGTGGCTTAACCAACTGAGTCATCCCATGTGTACTATACTTCCTGAGGGCCTTCTCTGACCTGAGGAATATGCTCAGGCCCTCACATGGAGTATGTGGAAGTACAGGAGGCAGAACATACCCAGGAGCAACTCTTAAAAAGTGATGAAGGAGAACTGACAAATACATACACCATCTTCCTGGTCATCTATATCTATATCTATATCTATCTATATCTATATCATCTATCTATATCATCTATAGCTGTATCTATAGCCATAGTGTCCCAGACATTCCCAGTGGGACTGAGTCCTACTTGCTGAAAATGGTATCTTGCTAAGACCCTATATTGATTTTCTTATCTTGTCTTTCCTCATTACCCTACTGTTACTTTCTAGGATTGCCTCAAATATTTGTCTCAGGGACTGTTTCAAGGGAATCCAACTAATGATACTTTATTACATTTCAATTTCATTTTATAGTTGAAGCTTAGGCAAAGCTCCCATATACAAAATTCATGTCATTTCCTTATTTTAAGAGTTAAAAGTACATTTCTTTCAGGGAGTGTAAAATGAAGAGATGTAGTTGGCAACTTATAAATCTCTCTCACATATAAGCAAGCACCTTTCAATGCTAGTTCCATTAAAGAATAAATACATGCAAACATACATCTTAACAGTCACTTTTCTGTACTTTCCTCAAGTTAAACTAGAACATGTAATTTCTCATTTAGGTTGTCATCTACAGAAGGGATATCCTAGCAGGGTAACTGACAGCTGTGCCCACTTCAATTGAGTCAGTAACTTTAAAAAAATATACACTTCCAAAGTCCTAGAACTTGTTGATGAGGAAGCATAAAATGACATGTTTCTTTGTCTTATACAAATATATATGTACAAAGAACTTGTGAATCTGGAATAGGATATAATAGTTTATAATGATGATGTCAAAATCATGTTGAAGTACACAGTAAGTTATTTAGTGAAAGTAATTTGTAGTTATATATTTTATCAACTTTATTGAAAAGTAAGTGTCATATAATAAGCTGCTCTTATTTAAAATTATTCAATTTGATAAGTTTTGATGTAGTTATATAACAGTGAAACCATACCCACAAGTAAGAAAATGAACATATCTATCATTACCAGATTTCTTTCCGTTAAAGAGTCATCTCTCCCCGACTCCTCCCCTTTTCAGGGAAACATTCATCTGCTTTCTGACAATCTAGATTACTTACAGTTTTCCAGAACTTCTTATGAGTAAACTTATACTCTTTATGTCAGTCTTCTTTTACTTGACATAAACATATTGGGATCAATCCATGTTGTAGCATGTACTGATAGTTTTTATTACTTTATATTGCTGAGTAACACTACATTATATGAGTATATCACAATTTGTTTATCCATTCACTTGTTGGCATATGGGTTGCTACCAAACTTTTGGCTAATATTAAATAAACTGTTCTGATCAGTCATGCACAAGTCTTTCGTATAAACATATGCTCTTATTTATCTAGGGTAAACATTAAGAAAAGAATGGCTAGATGATATGTTAGTTATATATTTTTTGGATACATTAAGAACTTGCAACCATTTTCCAAAGTGAATTTTATATTCTCAACATCAGTGTATAAGAATTTCAGTTCTTCTTTTTTCTTCCTTTCTTTTCTATGTTTTATTTTTAATTTTTTTACTTTAAGTTTTTGTTTTAATTCTAGTTAGTTAGTATACAGTATTATATTAGTTTCAGGATTTCAGGGGCACACTATAGTGATTCAACATTCCATACAACACCCAGTGCTCATCAGGAGGGTATTCCTTAATCCCCATCACCTATTTAAATAATCCCTCATCCCCTCCCTGTTCATAACCATCAGTTTGTTCCCTATAGTTAAGAATCTATTTCTTTTTTTTTTTTTTAAGATTTTATTTATTTATTTGACAGACAGGGATCACAAGTAGGCAGAGAGGCAGGCAGAGAGAGAGAGAGAGAAGCAGGCTCACCGCTGAGTGGAGAGCCCAATGTGGGGCTCAATCCCAAAACCCTGAGATCATGACCTGAGCTGAAGGCAGAGGCTTTAACCCACTGAGCCACACAGGTGCCCCAAGAATCTATTTCTTACTTTCTCTCTCTCTCATTTTTTCCCTTTGGTTGTTCTGTTTCTTAAATTCCACATAAGTGAAATCTTATGGCATTTGTCTTTTTCTGACTTATTTTGCTTCACATTATATTCTCTAGCTCCATCCATGTAGTTGGAAATGGCAAGATTTCATTCCTTTTTTTAATTTTTAATTTTTTAAATTTATTTTCAGTGTACCAGAATTCATTGTTCATGCATGACACCCAGCGTTCCATGCAACATGTGCCCTCCACAATACCCACCACCAGGCTCACCCAACTTCCCAACCCCCACCCCTTCAAAACCCTCAGATTGTTTTGCAGAGTCCACAGTCTCTTATGGTTTGTCTCCCCCTCCAATTTCCCCCAACGCATTCCTTTTATGGCTGAATAATATTCGTGTGTGTGTGTGTGTGTGTGTGTGTGTGTGTGAGACATCTTTTTTTATTCATGCATCAATCAATGGACACTTGGACTGCTTCCTTATCTAGGCTATTGTAGATAACACTGCTATAAACATAAAGATGCATGCACCCCTTTGAATTCATGTTTTTGTATTCTTTTTTTTTTAAAGATGCTATTTATTTATTTGACAGAGAGAAAGAGATCACAAGTAGGCAGAGAGGCAGGCAGAGGGGGAGAGGGAAGCAGGCTCCCTGCTGAGCAGAGAGCCTGATGCGGGGCTGGATCCCAGGACCCTGAGATCATGACCTGAGCCAAAGGCAGAGGCTTAACCCACTGAGCCACCCAGGCGCCCCATATTTTTGTATTCTTTTAGTAAATACCCTGTACTGCAATTGGTGGATCATAAGGTAGTTCTATGTTTAACTTTTTGAGGAAACTCTATACTGCACTTGAGAATGGCTGCTGCAGTTTACATTCTCAAAAAGAGTGCAGAAGCATTCCTTTTTCTCCACATCCTCACCAACACCTGTTTCTTGCCATTTTGACAGATGTAAGATGATATCTCATTGTAGTTTTGATTTGGATTTCCATGATGGTAAGTGATGGTGAGCATATTTTCATATGTCTACTGACCATCTGTAGGTCTTTTTGGGAGAAATGTCTGTTCATGTCTTCTGTTTTTAAATTGCATTATTTTGGGGGGGAGTATTGAGTTTCATAAGGTCTTTAAATACTTTGGGTACTAGCCCTTTATCAGATATGTCACTTGCAGATATCATCTCCTGGAGAATTTTATTTCTATGCCCTTGTCAACATGTGGTAAGCTCAAACTTATTTGTTTGTTTATATTTTAGCAATTCTTGTAAGTATGTAGTGTTGTCTCATTATGGTTATAATTTTCTTTAACAAATAACTGGTTATGTTGCCCGTCTTTGAGTCCATTTGCTATCTATATTTCATTTATCTATCTATCATTTATGTAATTTATCTGTAGGTTTCTTTGGAAGTGTCTGTTCAACTTTTTCCTATTTAAAAAAAATTGGATTGTTTCTTTCCTGATCATTGAGTTTCAAGGATTCTATATATATTCTATATTAAAGTCATTTATCAATATATTATTTGAAAATATTTTTACCCAGTCTGTGGCTTCTCTCTTCATTCTCCTAATATTTCCTTTAGAAGAGCAGAAATTTTTAATTAAATAAAGCCAAATATATTTTTCTTTTATAAATTACACTTTTTGCCATATTCTAAAATTCTTAGCTAACTCAATGTCACCAATTTCTCAAATATTTACTTCATAATCTTCATAGTTTTCCATCTTAAATAAGTGCTATAATTCATTTATATCATTGTGTATGGTATAATGTATGTAACTTAAGTTTATTTTATTTGCACATTCAGTTGTTTCAATTCCATTTGTTGAAAAGACTATCTTCATTGACTTGCCTAAGTACCTTTGTCAAAAATCAGTTTTCTATATATTAGACCTATGCCTGAACTATACAATTATCTTGATATAATTTTGATATTATTAATGACAACACCACACAATTTGATTACAGAATCTTTTTTTATTGTGTTATGTTAGTCACCATACAGTACATCATTGGTTTTTGATGTAGTGTTCCAATAGTCATTGTTTACAAATAACATCCAGTGCACCATGCAATATGTGCCCTCCTTAATACCCACAACCAGGCTCACCCATCCCTCACTCCCTTCCCCTCTAAAACCCTCAGTTTGTTTCTTAGAGTCCATAGTCTCTCATGGTTCATCTCTCCCTCCAATTTTCCCCCTTTCACTTTTTCTTTCCTTCTCCTAATGTCCTTCATGTTATTCCTTGTGTTCCACAAGTAAGTGAAACCATATGATAATTGACTTTCTCTGCTTGACTTATTTCATTCAGCATAATTTCCTCCAGTCCCATCCACATTGATGCTAAAGTTGGATATTCATCCTTTCTGATGGCTGAGTAATATTCCATTGTATATATGGACCATGTCTTCTTTATCCATTCATCTCTTGAAGGGCATCTCAGCTCTTTTCACAGTTTGGCAATTGTGGACATTGCTGCTATGAACATTGGGGTACATGTGGCCCTTCTTTTCACTACATCTCTATCTTTGGGGTAAATACCCAACAGTGCAATTGTCAGGTTATAGGGTAGTTCTATTTTAAAATTTTTGAGGAGTCTCTACATTGTTTTCCCAAGTGGCTGCACCAACTTGCATTCCCACCAACAGTATAAGAGGGTTCCCCTTTCTCCACAACCTCTCCAGCATTTGTTGTTTCTTGCCTTGTTAATTTTTGCCATTCTAACTGGTGGTATCTCCATGTGGTTTTGATTTGAATTTCTCTAATGGCTAACGATGACAAAATACAGCATCCTTTCCTGATAAAAACTCTTCAGAGTACAGGGATAGAGGGAAAATTCCTCACCTTCATAAAATCCATCTATGAAAAACCCACAGTGAGGATTTTCTCAATGGGGAAAAGCTGAGAGCCTTCCCACTGAGATTAGGAACACAGTAAAGATGCCCACTCTTGCCATTATTATTCAACATAGTACTAGGTGTCCTAACAACAGCAATCAGACAACAAAAAGAAATAAAATGTATTCAAATTGGCAAAGAAGAAGTCAAACTCTCTCTCTTCACATATGGCATGATACTTTATGTGGAAAACCCAAAGACTCCACCCCCAAAATACTAGAACTCATACAGCAATTCACTAATGTGGCAGGACAAAAAATCAATGCACAGAAATCAGTTGCTTTTTTATACACTAACAATGAAACTGTAGAAAGGGAATTAGAGATTTGATTCCATTTACAATGGCACCCAAAACCATAAGCTACCTTGGAATAAACCTAACCAAAGAGGTAAAGGATCTCTTTGGAGATCTCTTGAGGAACTTCAGAACACTCATGAAAGAAATTGAAGAAGACACAAAAAGATGGAAAAACATTCCATACTCATGGATCAGAAGAATAAACATTGTTAAAATGTCTATGCTGCCCAGAGCAATCTATACTTTCAATGCCATCCGGATCAAAATACCATCAGCATTTTTCAAAGTGCTGAAACAAACAATCCTAAAATTTGTATGGAACCAGAAAAAGACCCGAATCTTCAAGGAAATGTTGAAAAAGAAAAACAAAGCTGGGGGTATCATGTTGCTTGATTGAAGACTCTTTATAAAGAACCTTGAAATAAGTAGTTTTTGTTTGCTTTTCTAAATTTGTTCTTTGTATTTTCATATGATTTCAGAAATAGTCTTTAATTTCTAAAAAAGAAAGCCTACTAGACTTTAGGTTGGGATTGTATTAATTTCATAGATTAAGTTGGAAATAAATTTCATCTTAGTGATATTTGAGTCTTGTAACCTTCAACCAAGGTATATCTCTCCATTCATTAGGTCATATTTAAGTTTTCTCAGCAATATCTTGTAGTTTTTCTGTAGAGATCTATCACATTTTTTGTCAGGTTTCTCTGTAGGTATTTCAAATTTCTGGTGTTATTTTAAATGGTTTTGTTTTTAAATTTTATTTTCTGGTTTGTTTTCTTAATGATGTTAGCATAAAATATCAGTAATTTTTGGTATTGGTCTTCTACCTTGGGACCCTGTTAAACTCACTTGGTTGTAGTAGTTTACAGATATTCTATAGAGATGATCATATTGTCTGCGAATAAAGAATTTCACTTCTTTCATTCTTAGCTGGTTGCATGGACTCTTTTTTTTTTTCTTACCTTATTGCATTGGGTTGGCACTCCAGTATAACACTGAATAGAAGTGGTAAAAATGGACATTATTGTTTTGTTACTGACTTTAGATGGAACACATTTATTCATTCATCATTAAGTAAGATGTTACCTTTGTGGTTTTCATAGATATTTTTTATCAAGTTGAAGTTTCTGTATAGTTTTTGTGTAATGTATGACTGCTTTTGGTATCAGGATAATACCAGCTTCATAAAAATAGTTGGAAAGTATTATTTCCTTTTCATTTTTGGCAAGAGTTTATGTGGAATTGTTATTTTTTTTTTTCTTAAATGTTTGGCAAAATTCACCAAAGAACCCATTTTGGTTTGACTTGTTTTTGTTGTTAGGAGGTTTTTGACTACAAATTGCATTTCTTTAATAGATGTAGAAATATCCAGGATATTTCCATCTGAATGAGCTTTTGTCTTTTGAGGTAGATTTTGTCATTTCATCTAAATTGTCAGGCTTACTAACATAAGTTTTTCATAATACATTCTTATCATTTTAATATCTGTAGAATGTCAAGTGAAGTCTTCCTTTTATCATGGTCAGTTTGGCTCATGGTGTACTAATTTAATTGTATTCTCAAGGACACAGTTTAAGATTTCATTGATTTTCTTGTTTTATTTTTCCTATTCATCTGTTTCATTATTTCTGTTGTGATCTTAATTCTGTATACTTTAGTGTATTTTTAAAAGCTTCTATGATTCTCTTTTCAGTTTTAAACAGATGGAATATAACTGTTATAATTCTTATAATGTTTGCTAACTCTAGCACATGTGTTAGTTCTGGGTTGGCTTTTTCCTACTTTTTGCATGCTTGGTAATTATGAATGTTCCTCCCGAGAGTTGGATATTTTTGCATTTCTACAAACACTTTTGAGCTTTCTTCTAGGACTTAGTTAAATAACTTGAAAATTGTTTTGTCCTTTAAATTTTGCTTCTAAGATTTATTACAAAGGTTCAGAGTAGTGCTCAGTGTAAGGCTAATTACTCTCCAGGCTCTCTTGTGTACTCTACTGAATGCCCCATGCATTGTGAAGTTTTCTCTCCAGTACTATGGAATCATACAGTGCTCACAATATTCCTGTACCATCTCTTAAGGATCACTAGCCTTCATTTTCTGTTATTTGGTGTCTTAATCAATATTTCCTGCATTTTATCTGATAGTGGTTTGTTTCAGTGAGTAGAGTAAATCTGGTCATTGTCATTCCATGTTGACCAGAAATGGAAATCTGTGGCATAACATTTTAAATGCTCTTTTACTCAGAAAATGTTAAATATTACATTAACATTTTTAAACTTAAATGCATGTATTTCTGTAATGTAATTTGTTATTAAATTTTTTAAATGAAGTTAAATTTTGCATGTAATCAAGTTATTATTATTTGTTTAAGTTAGATGTTATTGTGGGGTACCTGAGTGGCTCATTCAGTTAAGTGTTTACCTTGGGCTCAGGTTGTGATCCTGAGGTCCTGGAATTGAGCCCCACAACAGGCTCCCTGCTCAGTGAAGAGTCTGCTTCTCCCTTTCCCGTTGCTTCCCCAGCTTGTGTGCTCTCTCTCTCTCTCTCAAATAAATAAATAAAATCTTTTAAAAAAATTTAAAAACAGATATCATTGTGAAAAGTTTCTTTGATAGTTGTTATTTTCCTTTTATTTCGAATTTTCCTTTTGGGTTGGAGTTTCAGAGACATAACCCATGATTAAGGAAATACAGGAAATAAATTCTCTAAGATTATGAATCATTTTTTCCCTAATACCAGTATAATCCTATAATAGAAATAACATTAACTCTATGTTATATTTGTATTAAAGCATTCATTAAATGACCTTTTAAAAAAGGAGATAGAAATTCTTATTTAATAGTTTTAACAATTCATTTTCATTTAACCCAAATCTTTGTAAAGCTTGTTTTTGTAGGAGTAAATACTGTTTTTTCCCCTGATTGTTAGGTTTTTAATACATGCAGAAGAATGTTACCAGTAAGAGCTTCCTTTCAACTTCTTGTGCTGGAGGTATAGTATGAATACTTTATTACTTGTCGACAGATTGGCTTGTAGACATGTTCCTGTGTTTCCTGTTTAAAACATTATGTCTCCTTGAAATATATTTGCTAGCTAGAGGCAGTTTGACATGTGCACATCTCTTGCTGCCTACAGTAATAAGCAACACCAAATGTAGACAGGTAAGATGTGACATCACAAGAGCAGAATATGAGAATGAGCATTCTAAGGCAAATATCACATTCATTCCTCTCATTTTCAGTAACAAATAATGTCAACAAGAAGCTCAATAATTTAGCTTAAATTGGAAAACACCAAGTGAATAAATACTTGAAAAAATAGTCTTATTTGGGGAAACAATATTGTTTGTAACAGAAAAACTGAAGGTATGTGTCAGATTTTGACAGCATATTTTCCAGTATACCTCTTCAAACATAAAATCTAATTATGTTCACCCTTTCCCTTGCCATTTAATCCCTCTCCTTTATATATCCTGTTTCCCAAAACACTATAATGAAAACTAGAGTTCATGGCAAAACTCAAGCTTCTCTGAACTCCCTTACCTCTCATTAGTTGAATCCAGCTTTGTCAAATTTTATTCTTTCAACCCTCTTTGGTAGCTCAAGTGAAATTCAGACATCTATTGATATAAGAAATGTAAAGGAAATAGCAGTGTAATTTTTTCCCAAAGGAAATACAGTGTAGTTTAATAATATATTAGGAACATGTGGCTAGGTCAGTCAGTTATTTATCCTTTGGGCTAAGCCATTTTATTTAGAAGTCAGCATAAATAAAACTAACAGTATTATATATAGAATAATTCACTTACCATTTACTAGCTTCTATGTAAAAAGAAAAAAAAACTGAGGAAAATTATTTAGCATTTTTCACATTTGATTTGCATTTGCTTGAAATTTACCTGATAAAGGTTGGAAATAAAATGGAAAATATTTTGAAAGGTACTAAAGTCAACTTCCATATGGAATAATGGAATACGATTTCTAATAATTAAATTTTCTTCTAAAATGGAATGGGCTGCCTAGCAAATCAGTGAAAAAACTGCCAAAAGAAATTTTTAGAGTGCTTGTCATATGTACTATAGAAGGAAGGACTTTGGTCTTTGGAAATCTCTGGCCTCTCATAAAACTTTTTCTTCTGGAACCTATCATCACATTCTTTTATTAATATTATATGGGTATATTTCTTAATTTCTTTACCAATATGTAACTGGAGAGTTGGTTACATGTTTATTCTTTTTTTTTCATCACATATCCTTGTTCATATCAGATTCTCAATAAAAAATATATTTAATTTAATAATAGTAATATTAGTATATACCATTTATCAGGTAAGATGTTTTACATTTAGCATTGATTATTTCATTGAATATTTATGAAAAGCCCATGAAGCAAGTATTATTTTCCCTAATTTCCATTAAAGCAAGTAAACATTAAGGAGTTTAAGTGAATGCATATGTGAGTTAATATATAGATCAATTAGAAAATAAACATATAGATAAATGAATGTACAAATGGGAAGTTGGGCTAGATAATATATTAAGTGTATTATGTGAATGAACATAAGAACTTAATATTCCATATCTATAAATATAAGAGCTATATGTTAATGTTTAATAAAATGGTTATATATAGTATTATTACCACTCCTTTCATTTATCCTTTTGGAATTATTTGCATTGCTTTTCACAGGTATCATGCATCAATAATTTCACATTTGTTGCTATGAAAACCAAGGAGAATAGAAAGTGCAAAGATAAAGTATATAGAAATTAATACAACATTTCTTATTCACATTTACCAACAGACTTTTTGGCTTTACTCCCAATTAAATTCCTTTCAGTAACCATTTAATGGGCCTCTGCAAGGTACTGAATAATACAATGAAACATTCTTATTACTTAGAGATGTAGGTTGTAGACTCATTGAAATGGTCTCTCTTGGAATTATACGTGACATCAAATAGCCCTGCTGATTTGTTTTTTATTGGATTACTAGTTGCTTGGTATTATTAAACAGCAAGAAAATGATTCTCTACTGAAGACCAGTGTGATACCCTCTGACATAATGGAAAATAATGTAACTTTTTAGTAATGTTGATCTACCTCTAAGGAGACTTTAGATATTTTTATTTTTCCTGTGTTATTAAGCACGTGATACTATAGTTTTATACTTGGAGGATAAGTTACATATGATTTTTGAAGGTTGTACTTTTTATTTTCAAATGTTTTTACTTCTTTTTTTCTATTTCAGGAGGAACTGGATTGTTTGAAGTCAAGAAAATGTAAGCATTAGTTACAATTTAATGAAAGCATGAGTAGGGAAGAAATTGAAATTTGTCAGAAAATGGACTTATTAAGCAAATACCTTAATGTAATATCAATAAGATCATTAATATCGGTTCTGATTGTCAAAACAGTTACAATCCGAAATAAATCTACAGAGACTTCTGCCACCTTATAACAAATAATTATTTCAACTCCCAGTGGTATTTGGGAATATCATAGCTTTAGATACTCTGAATTCACAATTCTGTCTCTTATTTGCTCTGTGAACTCGGTTTATTTCTTAAACTCATTAGGTCTCTGTGTTTTTTTAAAATCTCTAAATTGGCAAATATTTTGCACCTAATGAGGCTGGCTTAAGAATCAGATAATGAATGTAAAAGCTTAGTTAGCACAGTGCTAAATATGTAGCTGATGTTCATAAATGGTATAAGTTTATAGTTTTATTTGTCCATTATTCAAATCTTACATTTCTAATTCAACCTTCCATGAATCACTGTATTTAGTAAACCAGCCCACAATGATAATACGTCCTATTAGTTTTATAATTTAAAATCTGTACCAAATGTATTTAATTAGTATCCTCAGCTTTCTCATGAATTATTTATAACTCTTTCATGCGCATTGAACTTTGGGTATAGATGGGTGTATATAACTTTTGGATGCAGAAATATTTAGACCAAGATTTATTGAGTATGTGATCTCTGATAAGTTATTTAACTTTAGTAAACTCATCAGTGAAGTTGGTTTATAATACTGCTCCACTGGGTTTTTGTTGTACTATTAAATGTGATAACATTAAATGTGGTAATATTAAACCTGACAACATTAGTGAATCTTCAGGTAAAGTGTCTGACTTAGTGTTAGTGCTCAGTTGTTATTAGTTTTCTTTTCTCTCCTCACTCAACCAGCATTTTGTTCTTGGAAACAAGAACCAGGCTTTATTTACCATGGTACCATTTAACAAATTGATTTTCCTTTTTGTAAGTGCTCAGAGTTAACCTGTGTCTAAAGCAATGCTTTTCAAACTTCAGTGCATGTGAATCACCTGTGAATCTTAATAAGGTGCAAAGCCAACTCAGCAGGTTTGAAGAAGAGTCTGAGATGATGCATTTCTAATAAGACCCCAGATGAAGCCAATGCAGCTGCTCATAGACCACACTTCCTATAATAAACATTAAATTGTGCTGGAGGAGGTCATTGAGAGGATGTGACCAGACGTTTATCCATGTGCTGGACCTGGACAATTGGAGACTCCTCACCTTCTCCCCATCCTTGGAATATATAGTTTTCCATAGTTCCCACAGTAGGGGCCTTTTCAAGGACACAGTCTTGAGTGAGTAAGGTGTTCAGATTATCTGGACTGAATATGCCACTGAACCCAATTAAAACATCTATATAAACCTGTATATTCTGGCAGGCAGGTGCAGAGATCTCGTCATCCTGACTGCCTAAGACAAGCCTCATGTATAAGTTATCTTGCTTATTAAGCTGCCACTTACCAATCCGGAGTGGTCTGCCTCTCTTTTTGGTCTCTCCTTATGCTCTGTGTAAGGAGACCAATTTGTAAACCAACAATTGGTGAGCTTGCCAGAATACTGAAGAAATGGGTCTTGGGAAAGAGGCATCCATCCAAGGGGTGAAATCCTGAGTTGGCCATCAACCCCTTTGTGGGGAGGGTGGCCTATAAGTTAGGTGCTTGTGGACAGTAGTGTGAATATGGGGACACCTCCAAATGCCAGCTAGTGTGATGTCCTTGCTGGAAGAACTGCAGATAGTGCAGTGACAGAGAAGAGAAATAGGTGGCTGCTGGTGTAGGCTGACCTCTATTGCGGGCAGTATAGCTGGCTACTAATGCCCAACTAGAGGCTAAAGCTCAAGTTAGAAAGTTGGCAGAAGAGGTGAGGTTAGAAAAGGATGAGAGCTTGTTCATACTCTTCTAGCATTGGAGCTGGCAGACACGGTCAGAGAGCAGGAAAATAAGTAATATTGTGCCATTTTGCACAACTAGGAAGGTGCAGGCTGCTCTGCACCAATGTCCAAGTGCTGTAACAAAGACTAATTGGAACTTCAGAGGTGGAATCCCTGGGAAAGTGAGGAAAGTGAATGGAGGATATTGTGGTGATTGACAGTGCAACAGACAAAATGCCCTGTGCCATCTGACTCCTAATACAAAGGAAATAAAAAGCAAGCAACAGGGGCACCTGGGTGGCTCAGTGGGTTAAGGCCTCTGCCTTCGGCTCGGGTCATGATCCCAGGGTCCTGGGATCGAGCCCCACATTGGGCTCTCTGCTCTGCAGGGAGCCTGCTTCCTCCTCTCTCTCTCTCTGCCTGCCTCTCTGCCTACTTGTGATCTCTGTCTGTTGAATAAATAAATAAAATCTTTAAAAAAAAAAAAAAAAAGCAAGCAACAACTCCAGGCAGCTAGGCAGCCCCCAATTTAGGAAATGTTTTGATGGGAGAATATAATCCCAATGATCTTGCTGATAAAGCTGCCAATCCCAGAAAAGGCCGGGGAAATATCCAGGTATAGTTAGTGAGGCTAGGAAGGAGAATGGCATTTCTCTGATGTGGCAAGAGGCAGAGAAAATGAGCAATACTTTGCCCTCCAGCCACACCTGCATGGCCTTCTGAGGGTTCAAAATACTCCCTTATAGATCAGATTATTTTAGCCTGCAGGTAGTGTTGGCCCAGTGAGGGGGAATTCTCCCATGTGTGACTCTGGAAGTCTATAGAGGAAGTACAACAAATCCGTAGGAAGTTGGGAATGAAACAGACCATCTACACTCCTGTCTTTGAAGACTCTGATCATGCCACCTTTACTGCAGAAATGAAAGTCAAAATACTCCAGTCTACACCCAGCATCTGAATGGGACATTGGCATTCATGTTGTGTCCGCTCATGGAACAAGATATTTATGATATTGGGCAATCTATTAATGATCTGGGGGAAAAGGACAAATCCTAGGTTTGGTTATGGGGTGTTTGAAAGACTCAAGACAGAGAGGGTGCTCAAAAGGCTATCGCAATCAACTGTAAGGAGTCTGGTCAAAGTAACCAGGAAGCAAATGTGGTTTGATCTCATTGCTGCCAAGACCACACCTGAACAGATAGATTGACAACCCAACACAGTAGGTTGGCCTGTAGAAACCTTAAAACTGAAACAACAGTTAAGAAGCACTCCACCTGCCCTTACCATCCCTGATAACCCCACATGTTTCAGCAGAGACCTCAGGGATGGTCTTATATAGGACAGATGACTCCCACACCCTGGGTATGGGATCCAGACCAAAAACGCCTCCAGGTGAGGGCCAGTGGAGGTGGTCAGAGGCCAGTGTTGAACTCACTAATTACTGGTCACCCAGAGATAAACAAAAGGTAACAGATCAAGTTGACATTGGAGCCAAATATACTCTAACACATGCTAACCCTTAGAAGTTTTCTGTCCCCCTCAGTGCCATGGATGCTTATAGAGGGGAAACAGTTATGGTCAGAAAGTTCCCTTTGACATTGCAAGCTGGATGTTCTCACTCATAAGAACCTAAGATTTTTTTATATCTTCAATTCCAGAGAATATATTGGGCATTGATATTGCTTAAGGTCAAACTCTGCAAAACTCTATGCTTAAATGTTGCCTTTAGGTTAGAGTAAGCAAACCCAGAGAGGGAACTAGAGTCTACTACATCATTTTCAAACTCTAGCCGAGAAGAGACAATTATCATATGGTTTCACTCATATGTGGAACATGAGCAATAGCCCAGACGACCACTGGGGAGGGAGGGAAAACTAAATGTGAAGAAATCAGAGAGAGAGACAAATCATGATAGACTCTGGACTCTGGAACCAAACTGAGGGTTACAGAAGGGGGGCTGCAGTAGGGGTTGGGGCAACCAGGTGATGGGTGTTAAGGAGGGCACATGTGTTGGTGAGCACTGGGTATTACAAACAACTAATGAATTGTTGAACACCTACATCAGAAACTAATGATGTACTATATGTTGGCTAATTGAACATAATAAAAATAAAAAAATAAAATAAAATAAAATGAAACACACTAGTAAAAAAGGGGAGAAAACAGGGGTCCTGTGTGATGACCAGACAGCAAGGTGACAGGGTCCTTGCAGTCTTAGGGCTAGGTCGGAGACCAGCCGTATCCACTACAGTTCAGAGGTAAAGACTCCAAGCCCCTATTTGGGCAGCACTTATTAAAGGACCAGTCTTGACTGAATGGAGAAACCTGTTTGGGGGGTGGGAATGAGAAAGAAAGAGACATAAAGAGTGGGATCGGGAAGGTTGCAGCTAATGCTGAATCAACTTTGTTTACAGCAGTTTTATATGATTCAAGCATAATACAATCATGTGGGAGTCACCTGGATCATTGCATAGGTATTCAATAGAACAATCATCAGGACAATCTACCGATGAGTAAAAGTTTCCTCATTTTGCATTGTTACATGACATTGTGTCAGATCAACTAACTTAAGGACAAATCTATTTTTCTATGCCTACTTCCTGCTATGTGGTTTATGTGCCTCGGCAAGCTGCGGTTATGGCAGCCCTTTAGGGCTGAACTGTGGGGGGTAGGGCTAGTCTCTGACCTGGCCCTAAGACTGGAAGGACCCTGTCACCTGCCTGGTCACCACAGTCCTTGTTCCAGCATACCATGTCCCCAGCCCATCTCCTCATGCCTTTCAGTACCTAACATGTATGGTATACACATGAAGTCAAGTTCGTAAAGCTGTTAACCTTCCTCTCCTCAAGCCCAGGTGGAAATGTTCTGTTTTCCACTGGTATGATTATTTGGCCACCTTCTTTGCTCCTGCCATTGGCTTGGAGGATGTTGTAGTACACATAGAAAGCCTTATTACATTCACCCAAGAAGGCTTAAATGATAGCTAACAAAGCCTGTCTTTACCAAACATGGAAATATTTCTGGGAGAAAAGTTGTCCTCCAAAATAAGATGGCTTTGGGTATTACAGTCTTGCAAGGAGGCACCTGTATCAGTATCCAAACAGAATGTTATGTGTTTCTACTTAATCAGGCTGCTAATGTATTATCTTTATTAAATGACATGAGAACAAATGAACACCAGAGTGAACTCACCCAGCCAAGGGGACTTAATAAATCAGTGGCTCAGATCACGAGATTCTTAACAGAAAATTTGTTACTTATTTTGGTAATCATTATCTTAATCTATGTTTTCTCTTGCATGTGCCTACACTGTTGCCATGGTATCTACCTCTAATTCAGCCAGATAGCCAACAGATGAGCCACCTTCTTGCTAATGAAACCCCTTGCTGACAGTTCAGGGCACATTGTGGAAAAGAAGGCATATGAGATTCTAAGAGCCCTTAACAAGGGGTAGGATGTTGGAGGTCATTGAGAAGGCATGACCTCTGGTTGACCTGCCAGCTGGATCTAGGCAGCTGGAGGCTCCTCCCCATACCTTGCCCTTGGAATGTATGTTCTGCCAGTGTTTCCACAGTGGGTGCTGTTTTCGAAGATGTAGGCTTGAGAGATGATGTTGACACCATCTGGACTGAATATATATGTGATTTGACCCAGTTAAAGCCTGTCTACAAATCTTAAGATTGTGGCATGCAGGGGCAGAGATCTACTCCTTTTGCAGTCTCCCAAAACAAGCCTCAGCTATGAGTTTCCTGCTTGTAAAACCGACTGCCTACCCAGCTGGAGTGGTCTGCCTCTTTGGACTCTCCTGGGCCTTCCGGGTAAGAGAATCAATTTGTAAACAAACAAACTTATATAAATTTGGCCAGAAATCTGTTGTAGTTCTAATAGCCATTCTAATGACAGAATGAGTGGGAATAAAACCAAAATGGAGCAGTACTAAAAATGCAAATTTTTTTTCATGTAATTATTTTGATGGGTTTCCAAAGTTTCAAAGGTAATTATTACTTTTGTTTTTCCAAAGACTGCAATGCCTTTTCACAACAGGGCCCACGCTTCTGTATGTGATAGTCCTTTCCTTGCCTAACTTCACCTTCAAGTACCTATTCTTCGTCATTTTTTTTTTTTTTTAATCTCTGGACCCCCTCAACACCTTTTAGCTTGGGATCTCTCTCCTGATTTTGGTCTGAGGATCTAGGAACCCCTTCTGGGAGGAACCTCTTCTAACTTGGAGTCCCTAGAAGGCTGAGTTTGGTGACAGCCTATTTGCAAAAACACCCCCAGAAACAAAGAATTAGGGAAGAAGAAGAAGGAGACAGCGAAAGGGGGAGAATGAATAAAGAAGACTGTGTTTCCAAGCTGCCCACAACTTTGTAGTAAAGCTGATCACTCAGTTGTGGGGAGTCTTCCCAGAGGCTGCATAAACTATTGTTTCTTTGAACATATCATCTCAAGAGACCAAGGAATTGTCGCTAGAACTTCTGTAGACAGATTTCAGAAGCAAGGCAAGTTCAAGAACATGAAGTGGCATGAAATGAGTGAGTACAATGCCCATTTTTGGGCTGCCCAATATGTTAATATGTTAATAAAATTCACCATGAAGGGACCGTTAGGAAGAAACTATATTGCTTATGACTTGATGCTATGATATAATTTTAATGACCAAAATGTTCCAAGTCTTTTTTATATTAAAAATATAAACATGGGTGCCTGGGGGGCTCAATTGTTAAGCAGCTGCCTTCGGCTCATGTCATCATCCCAGGGTCCTGGGATGGAGTCCCACACTGGGCTCCCTGCTCATTGGGAAGCCTGCTTCTCCCTCTCCCACTACCCCTGCTTGTGTTCCCTTTCTTGCTGTGTCTCTGTCAAATAAATAAATAAAATCTTTAAAAAATATATAAACGTATGGCAAGTGTCACTTCTAATCTTTTGAAATGTGTGAAGGGTGAAATGAAATTGGGTTACTTATGTCGAAGGATTTTAAAATGGAGCTAGGAGGTTATTAAGGATTCTTACACATGTTGTCGCTGGGTGGACCATGAACTTTCAAACAGGACCAAACAGTGAATATTCCAGGAGCTCTGCAGGAACACACCTGCAACTTGTTACAGTATTGCACTTTTGCTCAGTGATGGCCTTAGCAGCCAAATGTGTTTAATGAAGATTAGTTTTCTGTCACCAACACCAATCACAATTATTTGTAAACAGTGTATATAAGCAGTTCCTTTTGTCTTTAAAAGCCTTTAACTCTTGTTACCTAGTGGGACACAGTTTGGGTTGCTACCTGCATTTGTGTTTTCAAATTGCAATTCTAAGACCCCAAATGAATGCTTCTGTATTATTTCAGTTCTGCCTCTTTTCTCAGTCGATAAATGGTAGTTAGTAAAGCAAGGTATTATTACATCCAA
>NW_019154093.1:39883592-39925792 GCF_002288905.1 Enhydra lutris kenyoni
TCATTTTGTCCAGAGAAGAGTATATGAAGGAGCAAGTAAAATACTAAGGGGTTGGCAACAACCCCAGGAAAATTTGCTTTAGCCAAATCAGAAAAGATCCCAAATCGTGAGAGGGGAGAAAGGGGATAAAAAGAGGTTCAGAAAGAAAAAAAAAATTATAAAAAGAAAACCAATAAAGAAAAAATATAAAAAGGAAAAAATTATATATATATTAGATAAACTATTTAAAAAACGTTAAAAAAGAAAACGGTAAAAGTTAAAAAAAATTAGCAGAAGAAGAAAGAAAAATTGAAAAAGAAAAAGAAATTAAATTAACTGCAAGGCTAAAGAATCATGGGGAGAAAGCCATGAGTTCCGTGCTTTGCTTTCTCCTCCTCTTGAATTCTGCTGCTCTCCTTGGTATTGAAACTGCCCTCCTTGGTAGGTGAACTTGGTCCTGGCTGGGTTTCTTGTTGATCTTCTGGGGTAGGGGCCTGTTGTAGTGATTCTCAAGTGTCTTTGCCCCAGGCAGAGTTGTACCGCCCTTTCTCGGGGCCGGTCTGAGTAATCTGCTCGGGTTTGCAGGGTTTGCTTTTGGGAGCTTTTGTTCCCTGAGCGCTTTCTGTTGATTTCCGGAGGGCGGGAATGAAGATGGCGGCCTCCCGGTCTCAGGCCCGGAGGAGCCGAGAGCCCGGGGCCCCACTCCTCAGTGCGCCCTCAGAGAATAGTGCCCAATTACTCCTGTCTCCCTGGCCTCCGGCCGCGCTCCGAGCTGACAGAGCCTGCAACCGGTTCAAGGTAATGCTGAGCTGAGAGCTCACTCCTAGGGTCTGTCTCTGTAGCTGGCTTCCCCGTTCTAATACCTGTAAGCTCTGGGACACTCAGACACCCTCGATCTTTCTGTGACCCTGTGGGACCTGAGGCTGCGCTGACCCCGCCTGGGCTTCACCCTGGTTAAGCCTCTGGAGCGATGTCCCTCAGTGGAACAGACTTTTAAAAGTCCTGATTTTGTGCTCTGTTGCTCCCCCGTTTGCCGGGATCTGGCCCATCCCCCCGCGGTCTATCTTCCCGTCGTTTTGGATTCACTTCTCCGCCAGTCCTACCTTTCAGAAAGTGGTTGATTTTCTGTTTCTAGAGTTGTTGTTCTTCTTCTCTTCGATCTCCCGTTAGATTTGGAGGTGTTTGCAATCTTTAGATAAGCTATTTAGCTGATCTCCTGCTACCTGAAGTAGTCTCAGCCTGCTACTTCTCCGCCATCTTGACTCCTCAATCGAATTGTGACCTTTTGACATCCATTCCACTATGGGTGAGGGAAAAGGAAAATGTATGTCTTTCTCCTTTCTAAGGATGTGCTTAGAATGGATAGGAAAATAACTTCCATACTTCTGTGATCCAATCAGTGTGCACATGCCCTGGACCCACTGAAAGCTTTATTGTCTGCTCTGCCAGAGCTCTAACAGGCTGGAAATTGTCCTTTTATTTTCAGGAGATGGAATAATTTTTTGAGAAAAATAATCCTTTATTGTGTGGGGTGATTTTTTTTTTTTTTTGTATAAGAATCCCTTTGTTTTTTATAGTGTTAGATTAGTTTTAGGTATGCAATAAATATAGTGATTCAGTAATTCCATACATCACCTGGAGCTCATCACATATGCATTGGGGATTAAGGTATCCCATCACCTATTTAAACTGACTCTTCACTCCATCGCCTTTGGTAACCATCAGATAGTTCTCTATAGGTAAGAGTCTGTTTCTTGGTTTGTATCTCTGTATCTAGATAGATAGATAGATTGTATGTATAATATATATATTATATACATATTCCCTTTGCTCATTTGTTTTGTTTTTTGAGTTATACCTATGAGTAAATATACATGGCATTTGTCTTTCTCTGACCCATTTCACTCAACATAATACACTGTAGCTCCATCTACATCATTGCAAAAGGCAACATTTCATTCTTTTTTATGGCTGAGTAATATTCTATTATATGTAATAGAATATCATTCATATATATAATATATAATATATAATTTAATATGTAATATGTATATATAATTATATTTTATATATTTATATAAGATGTATATTATATATAAATGTATTATGTGTATATATATATATATATATATATATATATATAGTTCTATTTTTAACTTTTTGAAGAACCCCCATACTGTTTTCCAGAATGGCTGCATCAGTTTGCATTCCCACAAATAGTATAAGAGAGTTCCCTTTACTCCACATCCTTGTCAATTTCAATACCTGTTGTTTTCTGTGTTGCTCATTGTAGCCATTCTGACAGGTGTGAGGTGATATCTCATAATAGTTTTGATTTATATTTCCCTGATGATCAGTGATGTTGAGCATCTTTGCATGGTCTGTTAGCCATCTGTATGCCTTTGGAAAAATGCACTAACCATTTCTTAACTGGATTATTTGTTTTTTTGGGTATTGACTTTGATAAGCTCTTCATAGATTTTAGATACTAATCCTTTGTCAGATGTGTCATTTGCAAATATCTTCTTCCATTCTATGGGTTGCCTTTTAGTTTTGTTGGTGGTGTTTCCTTCACTGTGCAGAAGATTTTTATCTTGATGAAGTCCCAATAGTTCATTTTTGTTTTTTTTCCCTTGCTTCAGGAGATGTATCTAGTAAGAAGTTGATATAGCTGATATCAAAGTGGTTGTTCCCTGTGTTTTCCTCAAGGATTTTGATGGTTTCCTGTTTCACATTTAGGTCTTTCATTAGTTTTGAGTTTATTTTTGTGTACGGTGTAAGAAAGTAGTCCAGTTTCATTCTGTTGCATGTTTTTGTCCAGTTTTCCCAACACCATTTATTGAAGACTATGTCTTTTTTCCATTGGCTATTCTTTCCTGCTTTGTTGAAGATCATTTGATCATATAGTTATGGGTCCATTTCTGGGTTCTCTGTTCTTTTCCATTGATCTTTGTGCCTGTTTTGTGCCAGTACCATACTGTCTTGATCACTATAGCTTTGTAATATAATGTGAAGCCTAAAATTCTGATGCCTCCAGCTTTGCTTTTCTTTTTCAAAATTGCTTTGGCTATTTGGGGTCTTTTGTTGTTCCATACAAATTTTAGAATTGTTCATTCTAGCTTTGTGAAAAATGCTGGTGTTATTTTGATAGAGATTTCATTAAATGTGTTGACTGCTTTGGATAGTATTGACATTTTAACAATCCTTGTTCTTCTAATCCATGAGTTTTACCTCTTTGATTAGGTTTATTCCTAGACATCTTATGGTTTTCGATGCAATTGTAAGTGGGATCAATTCTTGGATTTCTATTTTTTGCTTCTTCATTATTAGTGAATAGAAATGCAACTGATTTCTGAATGATTTTGTATCCTGTGACTACTGAATTTGTGTATCATTTCTAGCAATTTTTTTTTTTTTTTGGTGGAGTCTTTTAGGTTTTCTACACGAATATCATGTCATCTTCAAATAGTGAAAGTTCCAGGAGAAAATATCATGGGTGTTACAGAAGGGAGGGAGCCCTGGTCCCAGAAGCAGTAACAGTGAGAGAGAGAGAGAGAGAAGCATACAAGGGATCACATAAGGAAAACACTTCCCCAAAGACATTGACTGGGAAAACAAGAGGGGCTAACTTTTGTGAGTTTTTATAAATCAGCTCAAAGACAGGAGTTTTAGAGGTCCATGGCCTAGTCAATGTGGAGCCCTGAGGGTGCTCAAGTGCTCCTGTAGAGAAGGAAGGTAGATAGGCTTAGAGCAGATGGCATAATCTGAGGATCCCCTGGGACAAACTGGGGGGAGATGCTTCCCCCTTCTTGGAGAGCATATGAGAGAAGTAGCATTGCCTCTCTGGGGACAAAATACCTGGCAAGCACCATTACCCTCCCCCACTTAACCTAAGTGCAGAGACACCTGCTGAGGTTAGCCACCTGAACACCAGCTCTTTGCTGCACTTTACTCCAAAATCCATTCCCCTGCACTTCTGGGACAAATTTGCATCCATTACGACACACCAATACCCTCTCCCAGAGGAAAAAATAGTGTGGGTCTGTGCCATGCCAGATCCCTAAAGTTTGGAGTTTTAAAACTCGTCCAGCTTGCCTGGGGTAGAACACAGTTGTGATGTGCTACCAGGTGGACAGATGGGCTGGACACAGTCAGGGTAAAGTCAGGGATCTGAAGGATACCTGGGACACATGCTGGCAGATTGTTCACTCTTCTGGGAGGGTTTCCCAGTCAGTGGCAGGCTCAAACTCCCTCTCTGGGACAAAGGAGAGGGTGATGTCATTTTTGTCCTGCACCCCTCAGCATAAACTAACTTCAGTAAGCAGCACAGTGCCAACAATGGTGGCCTAAACTGCTTACACCAAGCCCTGACCCTGCTCTCTCTGCACTCTGCAGGTGCTGCTTTTCTCAGGAAAGTATACCTGAGAACCAGAGCAACAGGCCTCTACCCCAGAAGATCAGCACAAGCCTCTTACATGTATCATATCTACTAGCCATAGAGTTCTACAAAACTTCAGCTGTAGTGGAAATAACACCAAGTCTCTTATGAGCAAACCAGAGCACACCTAGTTAAAACTCACCACACTCTGGCCAAGGTTCAAACACTCCCACTACAGGCAAGGAGAAACTGCAGAGGACTGACATGAGGGAAGAGCAACCAAAACACAGCATCAGAGTGCACACAGCATACACCAGAGACACTTAAAAAAAAAAAAGATTTTATTTATTTGACAGAAACACAGCAAGAGAGGGGAACACAAGCAGAGGGAATGGGAGAGGGAGAAGCCAGCTTTCCATGGAGCAGGGAGCTTTAAACAGAGCTTGATCCCAGGACCCTGGGATCATGACCTGAACTGAAGACAGACACTTAAAGACTGAGCCACCCAGCCCCCTAGAGACACTTCTTGAAGCATTAGGCCCTGGACAGTATTTGACCTCAGGAGAAAGAAACATAACAGGCTTTTCTAACACATAGAAGATGACAGAGGCCTAGACAAAATGCCAAGATGGAGGAATTCATACCAAAAGAGAGAACAAGGGTGGCTAGAGATCTAATCGAAACATATACATAATATGCCTGATCCAGAATTTAAAACCACAATCATAAGGAAACTAGCTGTACCTAAGAAAAGCATAGAAGCCACCAGGAAGTCCCTTACTGCAGAGAGGAAAGACCAAAAAACTAGTCAGCCAAAAAAAAAAAAAAACAAACAAACTATAATCAGATGCAAAACTGATGGATATAATGACTGCAAGGATGGAAGAAGCAAAGGAATGTATAAGTGTTATAGAAGACAAAACTATGGAAGATAATGAAGCTGAAAAGAAGAGGAAAAGAAAGATACTGGATCATAAATGTACACTAAGGGAACTGAGCAACTCCATACATTGTAATAACATTTGTATCATAGGAGTCTCAGAAGAGAAGAGAGGGAAAAGGAGCAGAAGTTTTATTTGAGCAAATTATAGCTGAAAACTTCCCTAATCTGAGAAAGGAAACAGACGTTCAAATCTAGGAGGCACAGAGAACTCCCATTAAAATCAAGAAAAGCAGAACAACACCAAGGCACATCATACTTAAATTTGCAAAATATAGAACTAAAGAAAAAGTCCTAACAGCATCAAGACAGAGGATGTCCCTAACTTACAAGGAAGACAAAAAATATATTAGCAGCAGATCTCTCCACAGAGACTTGCAGGCCAAGGGAGTGGCATATTCAACGTGCTGAATGGGAAAAACCTGCAGCCGAGAATACTCTATCCAGCAAGGCTGTCATTCCGAATAGAAGGCAAACTAAAAACCTTCCCAGATAAACAAAAGCTAAAGGAATTCATGACCACTAAATGAACCCTGCAAGAAATATTAAAGGGGACTCTTTGAGTGGGAATGAAAGACCAAAAACGACAAAGACTAAGAAAACCCTGGAAGTAACTATTAGCGAGTAATAAAATGACACTAAATTCATATATATCAATAATTACTCCAAATGTAAATGAAATAATGCTTCAGTCAAACAACATAGGTTATCAGAATGGATAAACAATACAAAACAAAAACAAGACCCATTTATAAGCTGCCTATAAGAGGCTCATTTTAGATTTAAAGATACCTGCTTTGGGTAGTATGGACATTTAAACAAACAATACTTGTTCTTCCAATACAGAAGCCTGGAATTTCTTTCCATTTCTTTGTGTCATCTTCAATTTCTTTCCTTAGTATTTTGTAGTTTTCAGAATACAGACCTTTTACCTCCTTGGTTAAGTTTATTCCTTGGTATTTTATCATTTTTTGTGTAATTGTAAATGGAGTTTTTTTAAATTTCATTTTTTTGCAACTTCATTTGCAACATTGCATTATAGAAATGCAATGTATTCTGTATCTTGAGTTTATATCTTGCAATCTTACTGAACTCATATTTCAGTTCTAGTAGTTTTTTAGTGATCTTTTGGGTTTTCCATATGCAGTATTGTGTCCCTCTGCAAATAGTGAAAATTTTAATCCTTCCTCACCAATTTGGATGCCTTTTATTTCTTTTTGTTGTCTGATTGCTCTGGCCAGGACTTCCAGGACTGTGACAAATAAATGCAATGATAGAGGACATCCTTGGCCTCTTTTTAACCTTAGGGGAAAGGCTCAGTTTTTCACCTTTGAGTATGGTGCTAGTGGTGGGTTTTTCATATATGTCCTTTATGATGCTGATGTATGTTCCAATTTGTTGGGGGTTTTTATAATGGATGTATGTTGTACTTTGTCAAAAGCTTTTCTGCATCTGTTAAAATGATCATATGGTTTTTATCTTTACTTTTGTTGAAGTATCATGTTGATTGATTTGGTAATATTGAACTACCCTTGCATCTGCGAAATAAATCCTACTCGATCATGGTGAATTACTTTTTTAATATACTGTTGATTGAGTTTGCTAGTATTTTCTTGAGGATTTTTGCATCTATGTTTATCATAGATATTGGCCTGTAGTTGTCGCTCTCTCTGTCTCTCCCTTTTTAGTGTCTTTATCTGGTTTTGGTATCAGGGCAATGCTGGCCTTTTAGAATGAGTTTGGAAGCTGTCATTCCTCTTCTGTCTTTTGGAATAATTTGAGAATAGGTACTAACTCTTTAAGTCTTTGTTAGAATTACCTGTGAAGCCATTTTGTACTGTACCTTTGTTTGTTGAGAGGTTTTTGATGACTGATTCCATTTCATTGCTGGTAATAAGTCTGTTCAGTTTTTCTGTTTCTTTCTGGTTCTTTTTGGGAGGTTCTATGTTTCTAAGAATTTATCCATTTCTTCTAGGTTGTCTGACTGTTGTCATTTTTTTTTTTTCATAATAATCTCTTATAATCCTAAATATTTCTGTGGTGGTGGTGGTGATTTCTCTTCTTTCATTTTTTATTTTGTTTACTTGAGTTCTCTCTCTCTCTTTGATTTTAGTTAGACGTTTATTGCTTTTGTTGATCTCTGAAGAACCACCTCCTAGGGGTGCCTGGGTGGCTCAGTGGGTTAAAGCTTCTGCCTTCAGCTCAGGTCATGATCCCAGGGTCCGGTGATTGATCCCCGCATCGGGCTCTCTGCTCTGTGGGGAGCTTGCTTCCTCATCTCTCTCTGCCTGCCTCTCTGCCTACTTGTGATCTTTGTCAAATAAAAAAAAAAACACAACAACAACAACAACAACAAACACCTCCTAGTTTCACTGATCTGTTTTGTTTTTTTGTTTTGTTTTGTTTTTGTTTCAATTTTGTTTCTTTCTGCTCTAATCTTCATTCTTTCTTTCTCTCTACTGGTTTTTGTTTGTTTGTTTTTTTTTGTTTTTTTTTTTTTTTTTTTTAGCTCCTTTAGGTATAAGTTTATGTTGTTTATTTGAAATTTTTCTTGTTTCTTGAGGTAGGCCTGTGTTACTAAAAACTTCCTTTTTAGGATAGTTTTTAGTGCACCCCAAAGACTTTGGACTATTGTCTTTCAGTTTCATTTGCCTCTGTGCACAGTTTTTTTAAAAAGATTTTATTTATTTATTTGACAGACAGAGATCACAAGTAGGCAGAGAGACAGGCAGAGAGAGAGGAGGAGGCAGGCTCCCTGCCAAGGAGAGAGCCTGATGTGGGGCTTGATCCCAGGACCCTGAGATCAGGACCTGAGCTGAAGGCAAAGGCTTTAACCCACTGAGCCAACCAGGCACCCCTCTGTGCACATTTTGATTTCCTCTTTCTGGATTTCTGTTTCCTTCCCCCAGATTCAGGAAATTTTCAGCTATTTATTTCTTCAAATAAATTTTCTGCCCCTTTCTCTCTTTTCCTTCTGTGAACCCTGTAGAGTAAATATTAATAAACTTGGTTGTGTCACTGAATTCCCAAACTCTGTTTCCCTCTTTTGTTATTATTTTTCTCTCTCCTGTTCATTAGGGCAATTAACTTGCTCTCCATTACTATGTCCCCTAGGTCACTCATCCATTCTTTTACTTCCTCTTGTTTATTATTTATTCCATTTGATGTGTTTTTATTTTTAGTTAATGAATTCTTCATCTCTGATTGGTTCTTTTTTATGTTTTCTAACTCTTTGTTGAGGATCTCAGTGAGGTTCTCCAGCCTTTTCTCAAGTTCAGTTGAGTACCTTTATGAGATTACTTTAAATTCTCTATCAAGCATATCATTTCTGCCTCATTTAGCTCTCTTGCCTTGATTTTGTTCTGTTCTTTCATTTGGGACATACTCCTTTGTCTTCTCATTTTGTCTAGCTCTGTGTCTATTTCTATGTGTTAGGAAAGTAAACTACATCTCCTGCTCTTGAAAGTAGTAGCCTTATGAAGAAGAGGTCATGTCATGCCTTGCAGTGTAATATCCCCTATTCACCAGAATCTGGTGCTTCAGGGGTATCTCCTATGTTTGTTGTGTGTGCCCTACTATTGTGGCTCAGCCACTTTTGCCTTTAGTCATCGGCAATGGCTCTCTTTGCCTGTTGTGGGTAGGATTTGGTCCTGGTGTTTTTATTGAACAATCTGAGGCTGCCTTTGGCTTGAATTAATTCAGACCGGACATTTGCCAGAAATGCATTAGCACTGAACTGTGTTGTCATTGGTAGGTGAGACCAGAAATCAGATCTAATATCTGCCCTCAACCTATTGTTAGGGCCAGTAAGACTGGAGATTTCTTCCCTGTCCCTGAGTAAGAGTCACTTTGGAAAGGTCTGCCCCCTGCTGGAGCTGCTTGCACACTGTAAGTTTGTGCAACTGCTTTGTTTGAGCACATGCTGAGGGTATATTGGAAGGTATATCCCTGAAAAACCCCAGGCGTTTTCCAAACTGCTGCTTCTGGGGCACCTGGTGGCTCAGATGGCTAAGTGTCTGCCTTCAGCTGGGGTCTTGATCCCAGGGTCCTTGGATTGAGCCCTGTGATGGGTTCCCTGCTCAGTGGAGAGCCTGCTTCTCCATCTCCCTCTGCTGCTCCCATTGCTTGTGCTCTTTCACTCTGTCTTTCAAATGAATAAATAAAATCTTAAAAAAAAAAAATAAAACTGCTGCTTCTGTGCTATATATCAATGAGGCTGTTTGTTATGCTGTCTCTTAAGGGCAAGGACTCAGTTTCCTATTACCCTCGGCCCTCTTAGAGCCAAGTCCACACATTTTTAAGTTTCTAGGTATTTTGATTGTAGAAATTTGCAAAGTTAACCCTTTCTGGTTCTCAAAGCCACACATTATGTGATTCATCTTCCCCTTTTGGATCCCCCATGCCTGGGGTGCCTGGGGTGGGTCTGTTCCTCTTCTCCTTCCATTCCTGCAGCATCCCTCCCTCCTGCTAATAGTCCTACAGGTCAGTTGGCTCCCATCCTCATTGCTGAATCTCTTTGATGTGACCTCTTTTCTACATTTACTTGTGGAGAGTTCTGCCAGAGTTTGGGTCATTTTCTGGGTTATTTACACTGATGTGGATGTTATCTAGGTGTATCTGTGGGATGAAGTGAGCCCAGGATTCTCCTACTCCACCATCTTCTCCACAAACTCTGATATTTAACTCTTTAAATACATTTGTTCAACTCTGGAGGAAAAGCAAAATTATTTTAAAATTTATCATTTATTGTTTATATTCTGGGAGAAATTATTAATGAAAATTAATATTTGCTTCTATTGTTTTCTCATAAAACTAATATATAAATAAACAAAGAGGTTTCTTTGTTTCAACTTTGGTTTTAAAGGTGAATAAAAATGAATTTAATTCTGGAAGGAAAAATCAGATGCATAACATGATTGATTCTAAGTTGATGAAAATTGTCCATTAGACTTCCCACTTCTACTTTCTCTAGAAAGAAGTCAGTATGCTTATCTTTAATCCTATTTTGCAATAGTAAGTGGCTCATCATTGGGGGGAGCCACTGTTCCTGGTTAGCTCTTCTTGGGTATAGCCTCACTTTTAAATGGTACCACAAGGCTGCCAAAGTTCTTACATGGCATGGTTTTGACCCTCCAGAGTAATTTCAGACTATTCTGTCTTTCTCTTGCTTTACTTTGCCCATGGATAAACCTTACCCATTGTTCTTTTTCTTCATCTTCTTTTTCTCTCAACTGTATGCCAAAAATGGCATTTTGTCAACAGATGAACTTTGCTCTACTTTAGGTATGAGAAAAGTATATGTTGGTTGTTTTCCTGCTTCTTTCAATTATTTTTCTTTCTCACCAGTGAGTCTCCTCTGGACTTGCATTGTCTTCCATCTCTGGTAAGGTATGAGGTTGGGGTATAGACTGATTGTTTTGGCTCTATGAAACATAGATAAAAAGAAACATCAAGAGAATCCAGACAAGCTTGTGGGAGGGAGTTCTGCATTTGGGGAGACTCTCCAGGCAAAGATAAGTGTTTTGATATATATTTATTCATGATAAAATATTCAAGACAAACAATTATATAGAAAGTGATGGTTGATTGGGATGAAGATTTGGGTATATTTTGTCCTTAATCTATAAAATAGAACAGATGTTTTAATTGTTATTTATCTTCACACTTATATGTGTATATTATTATTACCATATTGCTTCTATGTGTATACACAATGATAGAGCAATCAGTAGCATTCCCATAAAAAATCTATCTATAAAGTGTTTTTTAAATTTGAGAGATAGATGATATTGTGAAAAGAGGAAGATTGTGAAATATCTATCTAATTGGAATAGCAATGCACTGAGCATTTAGATTTTGCATTATATGGAAAGAGATTTAACAGAAGAAAGGTCATGGAATGAAAGATTAATTATCAAGTTCTTCAAAGAGACTATTAATTTAAAATATATTTAGGCTGAACTACTTTTGAATAGAAATGACTAACTTTAATACTAGAAGTTGACAAAAATTTAGAAAATAGTAATTCAAAAATCCAGCTTAATATTTGATTCATAAGCCACTCTAACGTTTTGTTCATCGGCTACTTGGTTTTCAGTGAACAGATATAAGAACTTATTAAAATTCATAACCCAAGACTCCCACTATGCATGATATCATGGTATCATGGGTGGAAACAATATGAGATAATCCAAATGAACCAGTTAATGTGAAGCAGCAAAAATCTGCTTAGAAGGTGTTTGAATTAAATGCCACTTAATTATTATAATCTTATTCTAAATAATTTTGCAGAATAAATCACTGTGAATTCAGTTATTTTTGGTCACTAAATGAAATGATCAAATAAGTTTATATTAAATGTAACAAAGACTTGTTTAGAAACTTCCACATAATCAAAATATTCAAAGTCATCATTCCCTAATAGTCCATATTTCATGTGTTTGAATGAGAAATTGTTTATATACATATATAAGCATGATACCTAGCAATATATTTGAATACAATAAGCTGTACAAAATATTTTTGTATTTGTTATTTTAAGTGGTAGTATTGTTTTGCAAAGCTTTCTTTACTTATAAATTTATATTTTGTAAGTCTAAAAAATATTTTTTATGACTGAGACAGCTTTTTTTTTTTAATGACCTTAGAAATGTTTTGCAAATAAATTCACTTAGCTATTGCAATGTGTTAGATACACTAAACATCAGTGGGCTTAAAGTTCAGAAAATTTTGCTCAATGGGAAAATTCAAATTTTGTAAAATGTAAGCCAACAGGGTCAGCATCCTGATTTTTTTCAACTCACTCTTGTATTTCCGATATTCATAAGATGGATTGTTAACTGAGACAAATAAGCACACACTATAAATGGTATAAATTCAATGAGTGAGAATATATCTCCAAATATGGACTTAGAAAAAGAATAAAAGGATAAATTTTGGAATGCAAAATAATCTGAGGTTAGGCAAATAATGAGAAACAGAAAATGATCTACCATGTAAATATTTTATCTTACACAGCTTAAAGTATATTGCTATAAATAACACTGGGACAAAATTTTGATTAAAAACAAATTTCTAAGTCCCAGCCACTGGCCTAATTCAAATAAAGAAGGGAATACTCATATTTTGTATAATGATTTTGAAATTCACATTTTCTTTCCATTCTACATTTAAGATCTCTTTCTATATACATTTTGGCCTTCCTGTTGCCATGGCCATTATTCATGCAAATGGGTCTGTGGAGGGGAAAACTTCCTAAATATATAATTACAATGGCCATACCTTAGTTGCTGTGCTTGAACTGAAAATGAATTCCCAATAAATCAGGAGTAGAAGGTGAACCACCTCCCTCCCACTCTTCCTCCCTTCATTCCTTCCTCCTTCTTTCTAGTTTCCTTCTTTCTTTTCTTCCCATCATCACCCATTTTTCTCATACATCCTTTGTGCTTCCCCTTTCCATTTCTTCTTCTTCTTCTTTTTAAATATTTTATTTATTTATTTGACACAGAGAGAGATCATAAGCAGGCAGAGCAGCAGGCAGAGACAGAGGAGAAGCAGGCTCCCTGCCGAGCAGAGAGCCCGACGTGGGGCTCGATCCCAGGACCCTGAGATCATGACCTGAGCCGAAGGCAGAGGCTTTAACCCACGGAGCCACCCAGGTGCCTCCCCCCACTTTCCACTTCTAAGTAGCAAACTCAAATTGGTTCAGTCAAATAACCAGGGACAATATCTCTGTTTTAAGATCAGCTTAATTCCCCTTGGCCATAAAATGCAATGCATTGGGGCACCTGGGTGGCTCAGTGGGTTAAAGCCTCTGCCTTCAGCTCAGGTCATGATCCTGGAGTCTTGGGATCGAGCCCCGTGTCGGGCTATCTGCTCAGCGGGGAGCCTGCTTCCCTTCCTCTCTCTCTGCCTGCCTCTCTGCCTACTTGTGATCTCTCTCTCCATCAAAAAAAAAAAAAAAAAATGCAATGCATTTACAGGTCTAGACATCTTTGAGGGGCTGGGCAGAGGGCATTTCTGCCTTCTACAGTGAACACTACATTATACTTATTTTCCATATAATTCTTCTCCACAAATCCTCATGTGATACAGAATGAAATAAGGCCTTTTGTAAACCAAAAAATATGGAATTTTCATGCTTTATTTTAAAACATTTGTTGATGAATTATATAAAATATATTGATGCAGATACTATTTCTTGGTTTATAAAATAAAATAAATTATTTATGAGATACAAATCCTCCACTGATATGTTCTGTACTTAGAAGATCTATATATCACCACTACGAATGACAGTACACCATGTCTAATAGAACCCAGTTATTGAATCTGAAGCCACACTTTGCTGAATTAACTTGTTTCCTTTAATATCAGAGGCATTATATACTTTTTTTTGGTAGAGACATGTATCTTAGTACTTAAGTCATAGTAAGCACTTAAATATATACCTAATAAATAACTTCTCTTTTTTGGAGTTTTATATTAGAAAAATATTTCTACAAAAATTATTATATTTTTTTCTTATAACTGTGAATCTCACATTATTCTTCTCTTCAGGTTTCTTTTTTTTTTCTTTTTTTTTTTTAAGATTTTATTTATTTGACAGAGAGAGATCACAAGTAGAGAGAGAGAGAGAGAGGAGGAAGCAGGCTCCCCACCTAGCAGAGAGCCCGATGCGGGACTCGATGCCAGGACCCTGAGATCATGACCTGAGCCGAAGGCAGAGGCTTTTAACCCACTGAGCCACCCAGGCAGCCCTTCTCTTCAGGTTTCTATCAGGATGTTTGAAGGAAAGTTACTCTATTCTATTCCCTTTTGTATTTTTAGTAGTTGCAATAAAGTCATGTGTTTTTAGGCCCTCAATATATTTAGATTGATTAGATTAAGATCCAAATGATAGATTTTTCCTCATGATTTTTACTGTCTTCTCTAGAGAAGATTTTTTTGTTGCCAAACTTACTAAGAATAGGTCAAAATAGTTTAAATTAAAGATTAATTGGGAGATATGAAACATTTAAGAATACTTGTTCAAATAGAAAGTAGAGAGTACTCTGAATCAGAACTATCTTAGCATCAGGAAAGCAAAAACTCTCCTCTTACTCAGCAATGACTTTAGAAATGCAGTTTCCATATACAGGAGATAAGTAAATTCTAATTAGCTTTGTCTATCAGCCAACTGTTTCAATATATTTAAACTCATCAGATTATCTTGACAACCTCCTTGTGTTTAAATGTGTCTTCTTGAAATTGTAAATTGGTTTAATGTATGCATTAATATGAATTCTATTTTAGCAAAATACACATACATATTAATTTGAAATATGAAAAATGCTAAACCTTATCACAGAAATAAGGTAAGAAATATGGGAGAAGTTTAGAAAGTTTTGAATGAGTCCAAAGTTAAATAATTTTTTGGTAGGTCAAGCTCAATTGTTAGGAAGCTATTAATTGTTATTCTACAAAGAACCAAGTATCTGCCTTCCTTTTGCATTTTTTACAGTTAATGAACTAAACTTACTATGAAGCAAAAAATAATGCTTATTGTCTCATCCGCTTATTTAAAATCTAAACTTAGCCCTTTCTTTGACGATGGTCCCTAAGACTGAATTATATACAAAAGCAATCAGTATATAATTTTGAAATATTTGTGACCTCTGTCTGAACTCATTTGTTAAAAATGCCCAGAACTCTTGATTTTTTTTCTATTTTTCAAAGTGAAAAGTGCATTTCCTCATTGTAAAAGCAATATTAATACAGAATAGTAATTAAAATCCTAAAAAAGAATTAACAAGAAGGTAACAAAGATAGAACTAAAAATCCTGTCATCTAAATCCTTTCAGGTATTTTCCTTTACATACATAGAAATTATTACATGATCATATTGTACATGATATTTGTAGCCTATCAGTTTATTTGTAAAGTTGTGTGCCTTTCCATGGCTATAACTGTTTATGTATATTATCATATATTGTTTTATGTCAAGTGTTCCTTTGGTGGCTATTGTATCACTGCTTTACCCAGCCCTCTACTGATGAAGATTTAGATTGTTGCCATAGTTTTAATTATGAAGGTCCTGAGAGATGCACAGAAATGCCACAATTGCCCATCTATGTAGTTAACATCTACATCTAGTGCCCAGGAATAGTTAATTAATAAAAAGATATCCCCTTATAAAATTTGTGTGTGTATTGAGCTTCTAAAGTTTTATCTATTTTATTACTCCTGCCAAAGTAGGGGGAAAAAAACTCATTTAGTTTTGTTTGCTAAATTTTTCTATTGTATTTTCTTTCCTCATTTATAAATTTCAGTTTTAAAATTCATCATTTAGCTCCTCCTGGTTTGTTTTGTCCTCTTTTTAGTCTTTCCCCTGCTTTCTCAAGATTAACTTCTGTTGTTCACAGTTGTCTAGGAATCTTTTGCCTATCTCTTATCTTTAACTTGTTTTTTATCACTTTATTTTAATTTTTTTTTTTGGTAAACAACATATGTGTAGATTTTGTTTTACCCATTCTAACAATTATCCTCTCTAATCAAGAAATTCAGAATGTACACATTTAGTGTTATAAATGATATAATTGCTTTTATTACTTGCATTTTATTTTATGTTGGCTATTTATTTTACTTTGCTTTTGTTTTCTTTTCCTTTTATTATTTTGCTGGCTTTATTATACTTGTGTTATTTCCCTTTTTTGCCTTGCTAATTATGTTCTGCTATGCTTTTCAATATGGTGATGCTTATCTTTCTATTCCTAACAATCATAATTTAATATATCTTCTTTTCCTTATTATATTAATCAAAGCAAATGACAATTCCAGATAAAAGCTTTAGAAAACATTTACTTCCCCACCTCTGTTTTTTGCTTCCTGTATTATTTAGAATGAGCTAAGTTATGATATGTAGGGGTGGGGAAAATCTCCAAGTCTCAGTTGCTTTACACATTAAAGTTTATTTCTTATTTATGCAAAGTTTGTAGGAGCTTTAGCAGCTCTGAAGGGAAGCTCCTTAAGCTGTTTCCATCTTTCGACCTGACCATCTCAATACATGCTCCCCCTTAGTGGTTGTGGTACAGGAAGGTAAAGCTGAAGCTTCAAGGAATGTGTTTATATGCCTCACTTACTCTCACATTTTATCATCCTGAATTGCTCACATGGTCCCACCCTACTGCAAGGAAAGCTGAAAAATATTGTCTTCATTTGTACTGAAAGGAATTATGTAAACCGTATTGTCTCTGTTTACTTTTCTACCCTTTACAAATTTTTCATCTCCTGAGATAATTTAAAACTTTTACTTTCAGCCTGGTATTGTTGTCTACATATTTCATTCCTGAATAGTTTTATAACATTTTTAAAAGCAAATTGGCATCAGAAGGATTCCTTATTTTTTTAAGGAGGAAAAAGTATTAGATGTATTTATTGGAAATAAGGAAATATTAGAAAAAGCAGTAAGTGGGGAGGATATCACATTGATTTTTTTTAATCTTTCACCTATAAAAGTAGGTGGGTCAAGAACAGAGCATTCAGCCAAATGGAACAGAAAGTCCAAGTACAGGTCCCACTACCAGTGGCTTTGGTTGCAAGTTTTTCCTCATGATAATGATGTCTTGTTAAGAAAAATTGCATGCAAAAAGGTACAACAGGCTGTAAGTGTGGTAAATTGGTCTAACTAGCTCCATGTAAGGAAAATTCCTGTAAGAAAGGTAGGAGAGCTTCAGACAATGAAGTTATAAGAAAGTGCTTTTGGGTTATAAACAAGAGAAATTATTTTAATCCTGAGAGCTCAAGAGTTTCTCGGTAATTGTAGAACTATAGCATTTCATATAATATGATTCAAGTCAGTATAAATGAACAACTGCTGGTGGACTTTTTAGAGGAGATCTTGGAAATTGGAGTAGGAGACTTTGTAATTTGGCTTGCTTTATTAACCACATGGCTGCTTGCTACTTTAAATTCTTTCTTTGCTCCTTACTGTCACCAAGGTGACTGTGCCCATGCCAAGGTGGTAAGATAGTTAAAAGGGAGAGTCAAAAATTGTTAAATATATGTCACATTCATTCACACACACAGGTGCGTGCGCACGCACACACACGCACACACTCACACACATGCACACTCCTATAGTCTGATGCACATATGTATACGGGTATAGATATTTGTGTTTATTTTTATCGTTCCCATTTTTGAGATCCATGTTCTTACTCAGTTTTACTGAGTTAAAAGAATGTATCAACTATATTCTGACAGTCTCTGTGCAATTTGCATAGTGCTAGCTTTCTTTCTTTTTGATGGGGGAATGGTATCTTGTCTAGCTATGGAATTCTTGAAAGGCAGATCATTTTCTCTCAGTAGACTGTAGATGTTATTTGATCATCATCTTGTTTTCTGTACCAGATATGAAAAGTCTGATCATCATTCCTTGATAAGAAGTTTGTTCTTTCTGTAGGGAAACTTCTAAGATTCTCTCCTTATATTTGTTACTCAACATTTTGAAAAGCATGAGTACATCTTTTTAACAAATTAATCTTGCTTGAATTTCAATGAGCTCTTTTCTGTCTGAAGAATCAGTCTTTTTTTCTTATCATAAACACAAATAATCTTTTATTACTTGCTTATTTGTCACTTCTATACTTTTACTCATTCTGGAATGTCTACATTTGGATATGTTCTGAAGCTATTCAAGTTTTTTATCTTTGCTTTTACTAGTTCTATTTTTATTCTTTATTTTGCCACATGTTTTGGCATTACTCTTGACATTCTAATCCAATAATTCTCAAATTGATCACCTACTTTTTTTAGTTTGTTGACTGAGTTTTAAATTATAAAGTTATTTTAAAAGGTATTACACACATTTTATTCTTGATTTTAAAATGTAGAGATCTCTTACAGTTTTTTACTTAAAAGTCCCAGTTTTATTTACTTGTTCTAGGTATGCATCTTGTCTTTCCTTTCTTTGGTTCTTTGATGTCCTATGTTGTTATTTCTCTTTATTTGTTCATGAATTTTTGTGGCCTCACCTAGCAAGCTAGGCTGTTAGTAATTGGTGGTAGCACAGTAATTTCTATTTTTGTGACAGGTGATGAATCGGGGATCATCATTGATCCCTCTCTAGGTGTTCACAAGTATATCATTAGAGACAGGCCTTTCTAGAATCAGATGTGAGCCTGATGAGAAAACAAGCCAGGGAAGGCCTTCTCACTATTATTGACAGTACTTTGTTTTCTCCTGAGCATTTCAGTAAATTTATGTCCAGGGACATCATTTATGATTATACAAGAATCACACTGCAGGGGCGCCTGGGTGGCTCAGTGGGTTAAAGCCTCTGCCTTCGGCTTGGGTCATGATCCCAGGGTCCTGGGATCGAGCCCCACATCGGGCTCTCTGCTCTGCAGGAAGCCTGCTTCCTCCTCTCTCTCTCTCTCTGCCTGCCTCTCTGCCTACTTGTGATCTCTGTCTGTCAAATAAATTAAAAAAATCTTAAAAAAAAAAAAAAAAAGAATCACACTGCACAAGAATGACCAATCAAAGGATGAGTAGGGGCTGAAAACTCTCTAATGATTCTCAGGCGAAACCATGTACTCAAAAGAGAGGAATGTAGTTGGCTTTTTTCTCTTTGCAGGAAAATCCTTCATGGAATAATAGTGGTCCCTGTTTAAAATTTTGTCCCTGGTCCCAAAGCTAGATAAGCCCACCTCTCTGTTTCAGGACCTTTGATCCCACCAGGATTAAAAAAAAAAAAAAAAAAAAACCAGCATAGCTATTGATGTCTTTATCTTCCTCAGGTAATAGTGGACCTGTTTAATTAATTGCCCTCTCGGGTTTCTGCTAGTGTGCCTATTCAGGTGATGGTCTCACTCTGGAAAGAAGGAGAAAAGGCAGCTAGGAGGAAGAACAATTCAGATACATCTATATACACTGTCATCTTGGTAGGAATTGCACATTTTATTGCTTCTAGATAGCACTTTATTAGACATAAAATCCTTTGTCATGTATTTTGCAAATATATTTATCACAATTAGTTACATTTTATTCATATGTGTTTATTTTTTCTTTTGGGAAGAGGGTTTGGTGTGCATATGAGCACATTTGAATGTGTGTATGTGTTTACTGCCATATGTGAATTGTAAATTTAAAATGTACCTGGGACACCTGGGTGGTGTACTCAGTTAAGCATCCAACTCTTGGTTTTGGCTCAGGTTGTGATCTCATGGGTTGTGATCTCATGGGTCATGAGATTGAGCCACATGTTGGGCTCTGAGTTCAGCAGAGTCTGCTTGGGACTTTTTCTCCCTCTCCTTCTGCCCCCACTTGCACTCATGCGTCTCTCTCAAATAAATAAATAAATATTTTTAAAAATTAAAAAAATGTACCAATAATTTACTTTATGACTTTTGAATTTGACAGCAATTTGATTTTATTATACCAACTGGTTCTTAACAAGTGTTCATACACACATAGACCTACCTGATTGGCTTTGATGATTGCAGAGCATTTCACTATTTTATAATTTAACTGATCCCATGTTGATTTAAATTTTGTCATTTCCAACATTTTACATTTTTCAATACTATTGTAACAATACTTTTTAAATTATCTTTCCACAAATAGTGTGACCAAGTATTTATTGAATATCTACCAAGTGATATGCAGTGTTCAAGGCTCCAGGGATCAGAGAGTGAAGTATTTCTTAATATGTAAATTCCTAAAAAGAAATTTCTGGATCGAACGAATATTACTTAAAATTTTCTAAAATATTACCGATATTCTTTATAAGTTAGTATTTACTTACATAGTTACTCACAGTATAACATACTGCTTATTACATTCAGTTTTGCTTTTAGTGGTTAGTATTCCTCTTTTCAAGATTGCCAATTTAAAACATGAAAAATAACACATTATTATTTTAATTTGATTTTTTTATTTGTGTGTGATTGAGCATCTTCTCATATGTTTAATTATTATAAATGTATGTTCTTAAGTAAATCACTCTTTTTAACTAGGACATATGTCTTCTGTTTATTGATTTCTAAAAGTTCTTTATACATTAAAAATAGCAACTCTCTGTCATGTAAATTAAATATTATTATTCTCCGAAAAATAACTCAAAACTCAGTGGCAGAAAAGAGTCAACTGTAACCCGATAAGTGACAAAGGGGTTTCTGCCCCTTACAGAACCACTGCCAGAGCTAAGGAACATCACAAAGCTTCAGCTCTGTGAATGCCTCCCAGATGCATACCACCAGATGGTACTGCTATTCTTGGGTAATTTGATTGGCTAGATTAGAAAGCAGCCACTTCATCACTTAGTTCAGAACCATGCTCTCTCTGGGACCCCAGGCCCTTCCACACTCTACTTTTAACTGGGAGCTGAATTCATTTCTTATCTAAGTCACTTGCAGAGTAAAACCCAAATCTCACCCTGGTTGCACAGAGCAACTAGGTACTTATAAAGGCCTTGTGTACAGCAAAATATGAGAAACAGGTTGTAATGAACCCTGTGATTGTAATTTGCTTAATTTTATTTTTAATGTCATTAGCCACTCAGGAAATTTAAATATTTAAATCAACAAGATTTTCCTACTGAAAAAAATTTTGTGCCTTTTCCAGAAAGTAATCACACATTTCAAGAGATATGTTTTCCTTCATTATTATTTTCAAAAATATTTTGAAATAGTTGAAAATTTTTTTGTATTTTGCTAGGTCTGTAAAAATGTTATAAGAGTATAATAAATTCTTATGTACTGTCTTGTTGCTCCATCAATTTACTAATATTTTCAGTAGAATGGATTAAAAATTAAATCAGCTTTATTGAGGCATAATTCACATAATATAAAATCCACTTATTTTTGGTGTACAATGTAGTATTTATAATAAATCTACGGAATTATGCAAGCATCACTACAGGCCAATTGTAGAATATGTGCAGTAATTCCCTGTTCCTACCCCAGCTCCAAGCAACCACTAATTTACTTTCTGCCTTTAGTTTTGCCTTTTCTGGAACTTTATATAAATGAATTGCAGTATGTGGTCTATTGAGTCCAGCTTTTTCTCTTATCATGAGGTTTTTGAAGTTTATCTGTGTTTTAATACCTGTCAATATCTTTTTCTTTTTATCCATTTACCAGTTGATAGACATTGGATAGTTTCCAGTATTTGGCTATTATGAATGAACAGTGCTCTATGAACACTCATATGCAGAATTTGTATGGACAAAGGCTTTCATTTGTCTTGAGTAGATACTAGGGGTAAAATTGCTGGATATGGTAGACAGAGAAATTGGCCCCCAAAGATGTCCATGTTCAATCCATGGCAACTGTTATTATGTTACCTTTCAAAATAAAACATTTTATAGATGTGATTAACCACTCTAATAAGGGAGATTATCCTGGCTTTTTCAGGTGGACTCAATGTAAACACAGGGGTCCTTATCAGAGGCATGTAGAATGCAGCATTGTTAGAGTCTGAAAGGAAATGTGGTGATGGAAGCAGAGGTCAGAGGAAGAAAGAGAAATTTTCAAAATGCTACACTGCTGATTTTGAAGGTGGAAGAAAGGATCATGAGCCAAAGAATGCTGGTTTTTAAGGTTGGAAAAGGCAGGAAAATGGATTCTTTGTAGAACCTCCGGAAGGAATGGAGTGATGTTGACGCTATGGGATACCGTTTGGGACTTAGAGCCACTAGAACTGGAGGTTAATAAATTCGTGTTGTTTTAAGCTACTAATTTAGTAATTTGTTATACAGTAATAGGAAAACAAATACACTGGATTGTGTAGCAAATTTATGCATAACTATATAGTATAAAAAATTCCCAACTTGTTGCCGAGTGTCTGCAGCATTTATACTTACCAATAATGTATTAGGGCTCTAGTTTCGTTTTCTTTTCTTTCTTTCTTTTTTCTTTCTCTTTCTTTCTTCCTTCCTTCCTTCCTTCCTTCCTTCCTTCCTTTCTTTCCTTTCTTTTGACAGAGAGAGAGAGTGCATGCACAGTGTGGAGGGAGAAGGAGAGAGAATCTTAAGCAGGCTTCGCACCCAGTGCAGAACCCAACACTGGGTTGGATCTCACAACCCTAAGATCAGACTTGAACTGAAATGAAGAGTTCAGTGCTTAACCTTTGCCACCCAGAGACCCCTCGTTTCTTTCCATTCTTACCAAACACTTTTTATTGTTTGTCTTTTTAATTATTGTCTATCTTTTTATTTCTTGTACATCTGTGGTTATTTCCCATTCCAAATGGTGCACATTATGCACATTGCATATTTAAAATTTTTCTCTAAAAACCTTCACTGAAATTGTTTGTATTATTGCTCTTGCCAAAGCACCTGCACTCAGTCCTATTTATGCCATTTTTGTTTTACTTTTTATTTAATCAATTTATGATTTATAATTATTAGTGCATTTCAATTTTATGTGGTTATGATTGGTTATCTTTTTCTAGATTACTTTTCTGAAGGTCCTTATTTTTATTTTGAAAACAATCTAAGTACAAATATAATGTTTTTATTTTTATAAAATAAAATCATTTGGATTTCATCGGTTTAATGTTAAACATTCTCATTGCCACACATTAAAAAGTAATCTTCAATTTTATTTTTATAATTTTTCCAATAATTATTTAAATAATTTTTAAAAGTTTTTATTTTAATTACCTGGTGCTCAGGAAATATATCTAGTAAGAAGTTGCTATTGCTGATGTCAGAGACATTGCTACCTCTGTTCTCCTCCAGGATTTTGATGATTTCCTGTCTCATATTTAGGTCTTTCATCCATTTTAATTTATATTTGTGCATGCTGTAAGAAAGTCATTGAGCTTCATTATTCGGCATGTTGCTGTCCAGAACTGTGATGTCCCCAGCTTTGCTTTTCTTTTTCAAGATTGTTTTGGCTATTCAGTGTCTTTTGTGGTTCCATACAAATTTTAGGATTGTTTGTTCTAGCTCTGTGAAAAATGCTGGTGGTATTTTGATAGAGATTGCATTAAATATGTTGACTGCACTGGGTAGTATAGACATTTTAACCATTTTTATTCTTCCAATCCATAAGCATGGAATGTCTTTCCATTTATTTGTGTCATTTTCACTTTCTTTCATCAGTGAGTCATACTTTTCAGAGTACATGTCTTTTACCTCTTTGAACAGGTTTATTCCTAGGTATCTTATTATTTTTGGTGTGATTGTAAATAAGATTGTTTTCTCTTTTTTTCTTTTATTTTTTTTCAGTGTTCCAAAATTCATTGGGTATGCACCACACCCAGTGCTCCATGCAGGACTGTTTTCTTTTTTTCTTTTTTTTTCCCCCTTGGTATTTATTTATTTATTTATTTATTTATTTATTTAATTTTATTTTATATAAACATATGTTTTTATCCCCAGGGGTACAGGTCTGTGAATCGCCAGGTTTACACACTTCACAGCACTCACCATAGCACATACCCTCCCCAATGTCCATAATCCCACCCTCCCCCCATTAACCCTCAGTTTGTTTTGTGAGATTAAGAGTCACTTATGGTTTGTCTCCCTCCCAATCCCATCTTGTTTCATTTACTCTTCTCCTACCCCCTTAACCCCCCATGTTGCATCTCCTCTCCCTCATATCAGGGAGATCATATGATAGTTGTCTTTCTCCGATTGACTTATTTCGCTAAGCATGATACCCTCTAGGTCCATCCACGTCGTCGCAAATGGCAAGATTTCATTTCTTTTGATGGCTGCATAGTAGTCCATTGTGTATATATACCACTTCTTCTTTATCCATTCGTCTGTTGATGGACATCTAGGTTCTTTCCATAGTTTGGCTATTGTAGACATTGCTGCTATAAACATTCGGGTGCACGTGCCCCTTCGGATCACTACGTTTGTATCTTTAGGGTAAATACCCAGCAGTGCAATTGCTGGGTCATAGGGTAGTTCTATTTTCAACATTTTGAGGAACCTCCATGCTGTTTTCCAGAGTGGTTGCAACAGCTTGCATTCCCACCAACAGTGTGGGAGGGTTCCCCTTTCTCCGCATCCTCGCCAGCATCTGTCATTTCCTGACTTGTTAATTTTAGCCATTCTGACTGGTGTGAGGTGGTATCTCATTGTGGTTTTGATTTGTATTTCCCTGATGCCGAGTGATGTGGAGCACTTTTTCATGTGTCTGTTGGCCATCTGGATGTCTTCTTTGCAGAAATGTCTGTTCATGTCCTCTGCCCATTCCTTGATTGGATTATTTGTTCTTTGGGTGTTGAGTTTGCTAAGTTCTTTATAGATTTTGGACACTAGCCCTTTATCCGATATGTCATTTGCAAATATCTTCTCCCATTCTGTCAGTTGTCTTTTGGTTTTGGTAACTGTTTCCTTTGCTGTGCAAAAGCTTTTGATCTTGATGAAATCCCAATAGTTCATTTTTGCCCTCGCTTCCCTTGCCTTTGGCGATGTTCCTAGGAAGATGTTGCTGCGGCTGAGGTCAAAGAGGTTGCTGCCTGTGTTCTCCTCAAGGATTTTGATGGATTCCTTTCTCACATTGAGATCCTTCATCCATTTTGAGTCTATTTTTGTGTGTGGTGTAAGGAAATGGTCCAATTTCATTTTTCTGCATGTGGCTGTCCTATTTTCCCAACACCATTTATTGAAGAGGCTGTCTTTTTTCCATTGGATATTCTTTCCTGCTTTGTTGAAGATTAGTTGACCATAGAGTTGAGGGTCTATTTCTGGGCTCTCTATTCTGTTCCATTGATCTATGTGTCTGTTTTTGTGCCAGTACCATGCTGTCTTGATGATGACAGCTTTGTAATAGAGCTTGAAGTCCGGAATTGTGATGCCACCGACTTTGGCTTTCTTTTTCAATATTGCTTTGGCTATTCGAGGTCTTTTCTGGTTCCATATAAATTTTAGGATTATTTGTTCCATTTATTTGAAAAAAATGGATGGTACTTTGATAGGAATTGCATTAAATGTGTAGACTGCTTTAGGTAGCATAGACATTTTCACAATATTTATTCTTCCAATCCAGGAGCATGGAACATTTTTCCATTTCTTTGTGTCTTCTTCAATTTCTTTTATGAGTACTTTATAGTTTTCTGTGTATAGATTCTTAGTCTCTTTGGTTAGGTTTATTCGTAGGTATCTTATAGTTTTGGGTGCAGTTGTAAATGGGATGGACTCCTTAATTTCTCTTTCTTCTCTCTTGTTGTTGGTGTAGAGAAATGCAATGGATTTCTGGGCATTGATTTTATATCCTGACACTTTACTGAATTCCTGTACAAGTTCTAGCAGTTTTGGAGTGGAGCCTTTTGGGTTTTCCACATATAGTATCATATCATCTGTGAAGAGTGATAGTTTGACTTCTTCTTTGCCGATTTGGATGCCTTTAATTTCCTTTTGTTGTCTGATTGCTGAGGCTAGGACTTCTAGTACTATGTTGAATAGCAGTGGTGATAACGGACATCCCTGCCATGTTCCTGACCTTAGCGGAAAAGCTTTCGGTTTTTCTCCATTGAGAATGATATTTGCGGTGGGTTTTTCATAGATGGCTTTGATAATATTGAGGTAGGTGCCCTCTATCCCTACACTTTGAAGAGTTTTGATCAGGAAGGGATGCTGTACTTTGTCAAATGCTTTTTCAGCATCTATGGAGAGTATCATATGGTTCTTGTTCTTTCTTTTATTAATGTGTTGTATCACATTGATTGATTTGCGGATGTTGAACCAACCTTGCAGCCCTGGAATAAATCCCACTTGGTCGTGGTGAATAATCCTTTTAATGTACTGTTGAATCCTATTGGCTAGTATTTTGGCGAGAATTTTTGCATCTGTGTTCATCAAGGATATTGGTCTGTAGTTCTCTTTTTTGATGGGATCCTTGTCTGGTTTTGGGATCAAGGTGATGCTGGCCTCATAAAATGAGTTTGGAAGTTTTCCTTCCATTTCTATTTTTTGGAACAGTTTCAGGAGAATAGGAATTAGTTCTTCTTTAAATGTTTGGTAGAATTCCCCCGGGAAGCCGTCTGGCCCTGGGCTTTTGTTTGTTTGGAGATTTTTGATGACTGTTTCAATCTCCTTACTGGTTATGGGTCTGTTCAGGCTTTCTATTTCTTCCTGGTTCAGTTGTGGTAGTTTATATGTCTCTAGGAATGCATCCATTTCTTCCAGATTGTCAAATTTGTTGGCGTAGAGTTGCTCATAGTATGTTCTTATAATTGTCTGTATTTCTTTGGTGTTAGTTGTGATCTCTCCTCTTTCATTCATGATTTTATTTATTTGGGTCCTTTCTCTTTTCTTTTTGATAAGTCTGGCCAGGGGTTTATCGATCTTATTAATTCTTTCAAAGAACCAGCTCCTAGTTTCGTTGATTTGTTCTATTGTTTTTTTGGTTTCTATTTCATTGATTTCTGCTCTGATCTTTATGATTTCTCTTCTCCTGCTGGGTTTAGGCTTTCTTTCTTGTTCTTTCTCCAGCTCCTTTAGGTGTAGGGTTAGGTTGTGTACCTGAGACCTTTCTTGTTTCTTGAGAAAGGCTTGTCCCGCTATATGTTTTCCTCTCAGGATTGCCTTTGTTGTGTCCCACAGATTTTGAACCGTTGTGTTTTCATTATCATTTGTTTCCATGAATTTTTTCAATTCTTCTTTAATTTCCTGGTTGACCCATTCATTCTTTAGAAGGATGCTGTTTAGTCTCTAGGTATTTGGGTTCTTTCCAAATTTCCTCTTGTGATTGAGTTCTAGCTTCAGAGCATTGTGGTCTGAAAATATGCAGGGAATGATCCCAATCTTTTGATACTGGTTGAGACCTGATTTAGGACCAAGAATGAGATCTATTCTGGAGAATGTTCCATGTGCACTAGAGAAGAATGTGTATTCTGTTGCTTTGGGATGAAATATATCTGTTCTGAATATATCTGTGATGTCCATCTGGTCCAGTGTGTCATTTAAGGCCTTTATTTCCTTGTTGACCTTTTGCTTGGATGATCTGTCCATTTCAGTGAGGGGAGTGTTAAAGTCCCCTACGATTATTGTATTATTGTCGATATGTTTCTTTGATTTTGTTATTAATTGGTTTATATAGTTGGCTGCTCCCACGTTAGGGGCATAGATATTTAAATTTGTTAGATCTTCTTGTTGGACAGTTCCTTTGAGTATGATATAGTGTCCTTCCTCATCTCTTATCACAGTCTTTGGCTTAAAATCTAATTGATCTGATATAAGGATTGCCACTCCTGCTTTCTTCTGATGTCCATTAGCATGGTAAATTCTTTTCCACCCCCTCACTTTAAACCTGGAGGTGTCTTCGGGTTTAAGATGAGTTTCTTGTAGGCAACATATAGATGGGTTTTATTTTTTTATCCATTCTGATACCCTGTGTCTTTTTTTTTTTTAAAGATTTTATTTAATTATTTGTCAGAGAGAGAGAGGGAGAGAGAGCAAGCACAGGCAGACAGAATGGCAGGCAGAGGCAGAGGGAGAAGCAGGCTCCCTGATGAGCAAGGAGCCCGATGTGGGACTCGATCCCAGGACACTGGAATCATGACCTGAGCCGAAGGCAGCTGCTTAAACAACTGAGCCACCCAGGCGTCCCACCCTGTGTCTTTTGATTGGGGCATTTAGTCCATTAACATTCAGGGTAAGTATTGAGAGATATGAATTTAGTGCCATTGTATTGCCTGTAAGGTGACTGTTATTGTATATTGTCTCTGTTTCTTTCTGATCTACTACTTTTAGGGTCTCTCTTTGCTTAGAGGACCCCTTTCAATATTTCCTGTAGAGCTGGTTTGGTATTTGCAAATTCTTTCAGTTTTTGTTTGTCCTGGAAGCTTTTAATCTCTCCTTCTATTTTCAATGATAGCCTAGCTGGATATAGTATTCTTGGCTGCATGTTTTTCTCGTTTAGTGCTCTGAATATATCATGCCAGCTCTTTCTGGCCTGCCAGGTCTCTGTGGATAAGTCTGCTGCCAATCTAATATTTTTACCATTGTACGTTACACACTTCTTTTCCTGGGCTACTTTCAGGATCTTCTCTTTGTCACTAAGACTTGTAAATTTTACTATTAGGTGATGGGGTGTGGACCTATTCTTATTGATATTGAGGGGGTTTCTCTGAACCTCCTGGATTTTGATGCTTGTTCCCTTTGCCATATTGGGGAAATTCCCTCCAATAATTCTCTCCAATATACCTTCTGCTCCCCTCTCTGTTTCCTCTTCTTCTGGAATCCCAATTATTCTAATGTTGTTTCGTCTTATGGTGTCACTTATCTCTCGAATTCTCCCCTCATGGTCCAGTATCTGTTTGTCCCTCTTTTGCTCAGCTTCTTCATTCTCTGTCATTTGGTCTTCTATATCACTAATTCTTTCTTCTGCCTCATTTATCCTAGCAGTGAGAGCCTCCATTTTTGATTGCACCTCATTAATAGCTTTTTTGATTTCAACTTGGTTAGATTTTAGTTCTTTTATTTCTCCAGAAAGGGCTTTTATCTCTCCCGAGAGGGTTTCTCTAATATCTTCCATGCCTTTTTCGAGCCCGTCTAGAACCTTGAGAATCGTCATTCTGAACTCTAGATCTGACATATTACCAATGTCTGTATTGATTAGGTCCCTAGCCTTTGGTACTGCCTCTTGTTCTTTTTTTTGTGGTGAATTTTTCCGCCTTGTCATTTTGTCCAGATAAGAGTATATGAAGGAGCAAGTGAAATACTAAAAGGTTGGCAACAACCCCAGGAAAATATGCTTTAGCCAAATCAGAAGAGATCCCAAATCGTGAGGGGGGAGAAAGGGGATAAAAAGAGGTTCAGAAAGAAGAAAGAAAAAAAAAAAAGAAAAAAAAAAAGAAAGAAAAAAAAAAAAAAAGAAAACCAAAAAAGAAAAAAAAAAAAAAGGAAAAAAAAATATATATATATTAGATAAACTAGTTAAAAAATGTTAAAAAAGGAAAGGTTAAAAGTTAAAAAAATTTAGCAGAAGAAGAAAAATAAATTGAGAAAGAAAAAAAATTAAATTATCTGCAAGGCTAAAGAATCATGGGGAGAAAGCCATGAGTGCCGTGCTTTGCTTTCTCCTCCTTTGGAATTCCGCTGCTCTCCTTGGTATTGAAACTGCACTCCTTGGTAGGTGAACTTGGTCCTGGCTGGGCTTCTTGTTGATCTTCAGGGGGAGGGGCCTGTTGTAGTGATTCTCAAGTGTCTTTGCCCCGGGCGGAGTTGCACTGCCCTTACCAGGGCCAGGCTGAGTAATCCGCTCGGGTTTGCTTTCGGGAGTTTTTGTTCCCTGAGCGCTTTCCGTAGAGTTCTGGAGGGCGTGAATGAAGAATGCGGCCTCCCGGTCTCCGGCCCGGAGGAGCCGAGAGCCCGGGGCCCCACTCCTCAGTGCGCCTCAGAGTACAGTGCCGATTTACTCCCGTCACCCTGCCTCCGGCCGCGCTCCGAGCTGACCGAGCCTGCGACCGGTTCAAGGTAACCCTGAGCTTAGATCTTACTCCTCGGCTCTGTCTCTGTAGCTGGCTTCCCTGTTCTAATACCTGTAAGCTCTGTGACACTCAGACACCCCCGATCCTTCTGTGACCCTGCGGGACCTGAGGCCACACTGACCCTGCGTGGGCTTCACCCCGGTTAAGCCTCTGGAGCGATGTCCCTCAGCGGAACATACTTTTAAAAGTCCTGATTTTGTGCTCCGTTGCTCCGCCGCTAGCTGGGAGCCGGCCCCTCCCCCCGCGGTCTATCTTTCCGTCGCTTTGGATTCACTTCTCCGCCAGTCCTACCTTTCAGAAAGTGGTTGATTTTCTGTTTCTAGAGTTGCTCTTCTTCTTCTCTTCGATCTCCCGTTGGATTTGTAGGTGTTTGCAATCTTTAGATAAACTATCTAGCTGATCTCCCGCTAGCTGAAGTAGTCTCAGCCTGCTACTTCTCCGCCATCTTGACTCTTCTCCGCAGGACTGTTTTCTTAATTTATCTTTCTGAACTTCATTATTGATATACAGAATTGTGACAGATTTCTGTAGATTGATTTTGTATCCTGCAACTTTACTGAATTTGTTTTTCAGTTCTAGAAGGCTTTTTGGTTGAATCTTTCTGGTGTCCTATATAGAGCATCATGTCATCTGCAAATAGTGAAAGTTTTATTTCTCCCTTGCTGGTTTGGATGCCTTTTCTTTTTGTTGTCTTATTGCTGTGGCTAGGACTTCCAGTACATTGTTGAATAAAAATGGTGAGAGAGGACATCCTTGTCTTGTTCCTGACCTTAGGGGAAAGGGTCTCAGTTTTTCACCTTTGAATATGATGTTAGCTGTGGGGTTTTCATAAATGGTCTTCATTATGTTGTGGTATATTCCCTCTAAATATACTATGTTGAGGTTTTCTATCATGGGTACATGTTGTACTTTGTCACATGCTTTTTCTGCATCTATTGGTGATCACATGGTTCTTATCCTTTCTCTTATGGATGTGATGCATCATGTTGATTGATTTGCAAATACTGAACAGCACCCCCCCGCCCCGGCCTTGCAATCCAGGAATAGATCCCATTTGATAATGGTGAATGATTTTTTTAAATGTACTGTTGATTCAGTTTGCTAGTGTTTTGTTGAGGAGAATTTTTGCATCTATATTCATCAAGGATATTCCCCCGTAATTGAGTGTGTGTGTGTGTGTGTGTGTGTGTGTGTGTGTGTGTGGTGTCTTTATCTGGTATTGGTATCAGGGTAATCCTGACCTTGTAAAATGAATTTGGAAGTTCTTCTTCCTTGTTCTTGGAAGAGTTTGAGAAGAATAGGTATGAACTCTTCTTCAAATGTTTGGTAGAATTCACTTGTGAAGCCAGCTGGTCCTGGACTATTTTTTGTTGGGAGTTTTTTTATTACTGACTCCATTTCTTTGCTGGTTATCGGTCCCTTCAAATTTTCTATTTCTTCCTATTTCAGTTTTGGTAGGTTACATATTTGTAAGAATTTATCCATTTCTTCCATGTTGTCCAATTTGTTGGCATACAGTTTTTCATAATATTCTCTTATAATTGTTTTATTTCTGGTTTTGTTGTTATTTCTCCTCTCTCATTTGTGATTTTATTTATTTGGGTCCTTTCTCTTTTTTTCTTGATGAGTCTGGTTAGAAGTTTATCAATTTTATTGATTTTTTTTTCTTCAAAAAACCCACTCCTGGTTTCATTGTTCTCTTCTATTACTTTGAGGGTTTTTTTGTTTGTTTTGGTTTCTATGTCATTTATTTCTACTCTATTATTTCCTTCCTTTCTTTCGTTTTAGGTTTTGTTTGTTCTTTTTCTAGCTCCTTCAGGTGCAAGGTTAAGTTGTTTATCTGAGATTTTACTTGCTTCATTAGATAGGCCTATATTGCTATAAACTTCTCTCTTGGAACCACTGTTGCTGCATCCCAGAGGTTTTGAATCATTGTGTTTTCATTTTCAGTTGTTTCCATGTGCTTTTTTTAAATCTCCTCTCTTATTTCCTGCTTGCCCCATTCAATGTTTATGACATGTTATTGAACCTTCATATGTATATATATGGACTTTCCAGAGTTTTTCTTGTGGTTGACTTCTAGTTTCCTAATGTTGTGGTCAGAAAAGATGCATGGTATGACTTGAATCTTTTTTAATTTGTTGAAGCTTGTTTTGTGACCAACTATGTGATAATTTCTGGCAAATGTTTTATGTGTCCTTGAGAAAATGTGTATTCTGATGATTTACAATGGTATGTTCTGAATATACCTTTTAAATCCATCTGGTCCAGTGAGTCATTCAGAGCTATTGTTTCCTTGTTGATTTTCTATTTGGGTGATCTGTCCATGATATAAGTGGGGTGTTAAATTCTCCTTCTATTATTGTATTACTATGGATTAGTTCTTTTATGTTTGTTATTAACTGTTTTATGTATTTGGTGTCTCCCATGTTGGGTGCATACATATTTACAATGATTATATCTTTTTATTGGATTGTCCCCTTTATTTTTATATAGTGCCCTTCTTTGTGTCTTGGAACAGTCCTCGTTTCAAAGTCCATTTTGTCAAGTATAAGTAATGCTACTCCTGTTTTCTCTTGATATGCATTTGCCTGATAAATGTTTCTCCAATCCTCAATTTCAGTCTGCAAATCTCTTTAGGACTAAAATGAATATCTTATAGGCAGCATATTGATGGGTCTTGTTCTTTTTTAATATTTTATTTATTTATTTGAGAGAGCAGAGAGAGAGATTGAGAGCATGAGTGAGGAGAGGGGCAGAAGGAGAGGGAGAAGCAATATCAATATATTTTGCCATTTTAATTATAATATATCTTGGTGTGGATCTGTTATTTTTTTGTTGTTGTTGGTTCTCTCTGTCTCCTGGATCTGGATATTTGTTTCCTTTTCCACATTAGGGAAGTTTTTAGCTATTATTTCTTCAAATAAATTCTCTGCCACCCCTTTTTGATCTCTTCTTCTGTGACTTCTATAATATAAATATTATATAATATTATTATATAATATATATATTATAAATATTTATAATATAAATATTATATATTATATAATATAAATATTATTGTGTTTGATGGCCTTACTGATTTCCCCAAGTCTATTCTTGTTTTTCATAATTGTTTTTTTCTCTCTTTTCTTCAGGTTGATTACATCACTCTGTCTTCTAGGTCATTAATTAATTCCTCTGCATCTTCTAGCCTTCTGTTCATTCCATCAAACATGTTTCTCATTTTGTTTACTGAGTCCTTTATCTCTGTTGTTATTCCTTATCTCTGTGTTTATGGTCTCATTGATGTGTTCCACTCTTTTCTCAAGTCCAGTAGTATCCTTATAATCATTGCTTTAATTTCTCCATCAGACATATACTTATATCTGTTTCATTTAGATCTCTGGCCACAGCATTCTCCTATTCTTTCATTTTGGACAAATTCCTCTGTCTTCTCATTTTGCCTAAGTCTCTGTACCTGGTGTGTGTGTGTGTGTGTGTGTGTGTGTGTGTTAAGAAAGTCAGCTATATCACCTGTTCTTGAGGGAAATGGTTTTATAAAGAAGAGGTCCTATGGTGACCTGAAGTGTAGTATCCCCTATTCCACAGGGCCTCATGCTTCTGGTAGTATCTCCAATATGTACCATATGCTTTCTGCCTTTGTGTCATGTCTGCTTTATCCTTTAGGCCAGTTGACTACAGAGGTTCTCTTTTCCTGTTGTGGGCAATATTTGATCCCTGGCTTGAATATGGTATATTTTAATTAAGTACGCTCTAATGTACTTGTGAAATGAGACCTGTTGCTGCCACCACTGGAACCAAGACCTCACAAAATTCTCAGGTCAGGGAATGCCTAGGTGGCTCAGTTGGTTAAGCATCTGCCTTTGGCTCAGGTTGTGATCTTAGGGTTATGGGATCAAGTCTTGCATTGGGCTCCTTGCTCAGCAGGGAGCCTGCTTCTACCTCTGCCTGCTCTGCCTGCTGCTCCCCCTGCTTGTACTCTCTCTCTCTGACAATTAAATGAATAAAATCTTGAAAAAAAAAAAATCCCAGGTCAGAGACATGGTGTTGGCAGGTGTTTGGGCGGCTTCTAGGAAGGGGCACATTGGGACTGAGGCAAACTGGACTGGGTAGGACAGTTCTTCCAGGGTGTAGGATGCAGGGCTTTGTGTAAGTAAGTTAGCATGGAGTGTTGGCACTGTGCTGGTTCCCACCAGTAGCTCTGTGTTTATGCTGAGGGGCAGACATGGGAAACAGTGCCTGTCCATTCATTTATTCTCAGAGGAATGTCTCTGGGACAGGTCTGAGATGAGCAATTAACCTCCCCACTGTGTGCTCCAGATGCTCTTTAGATCAGATCACTGTTTCCATGCTGTATGTACATAAGCCTTTGGTCTTACCTTTTCTCTGAGAATAGCACCATTGTCCTAAAATGTCTCCTAGAGCCAAGCATGCTGACCTTTAAAACTCTGGGCTCGAAGCCCCTCTGTTTGCAAGAACTCACCAAGTTCAAGCCCTCTTGCTTTCCAAGCCAACTGCTATGTGGATTCATTTCCCCTGTGCACTCCTCTGTGTACCAGTTTGTCTTTCACCCTTCTCCATTACCATGGCTCCCTCCCCACTGCAGCAGCGATGACTCATTTCTCTCCCAAGCCATGTCTCCACACTTTACCTTCTTTGATGGGGCCTCTTCTCTGCCTTTAGTTGTGGAGTTTGTTCTGCCAGTCTTCAGATCAATTTTTGGGATATTTAGGATGATTTGATAGTTATCTAGTTGTATTTGTGGGATGAGGCAAGCGTAAAGCCCTACTACTCTGTTGCCATCTTCCACTCCAATTTACCCTTCAAGTATAAATAATTTTTAAAATGGTTACTTATGGTCAAATTGTTTTTCTCTATTTTTCTGTTGTAAGTTTCTACATATCATCCAGTATGGTCAAAGAATAGGGCACAAACTTAGTGCTGTTGTAAATTACCCAGATTTTCAGCACTTGATCAGTTCCAGATAGTGTTCAATGGAAAATGAATTGTTGTCCAAATCTTTTATAATGTCACTTATTTTAGCTAGTCTCTGAATCTGTCAAATTCATAGGGAGGCATATTAAATTGATTCTTATAAACATCTTGCATATTGAGTAACTTTTCACTATCAATATTTCTTTGTCTATGAATTCATGCTTGTAGTGAATTTTAACATTTTTTAATTAAGAACATTCAATATAAGACTACAATTTTACCCAAGTCATGTGTGTGAGATTTACTTGTATTCTTTCTAGCTACCATATGAACTGTCCTAAGGCTATTTGGTTTTGGTTGTATTGTATTTAGTAAATCTTTAGGGACTATTTTCTAGTTTCAGTAAAGATAAAGTATTATTTTGTTTAGGCTCTTTTATTTTGAATTTTTTGAAGACTTTCATAGGGGAAGTGTAGAACTATGGATATTTTGGAACAATCACTTCTGAAATTTTAGTTGGGTTCTTACTGACATTCTCCATTGTCCTTGTTACATGGTATGAAGTCAATATATATTTAGTTTGAATAATTTGACTAACATAGTGTTTTCTAAAATGTCTTCACATATTTTAGAGGTTTAAAATTTTTGTTTTTGAAATAGTTTGGAAAATTACTAAAACAAGACAATATATCAAATGAAAACAATAACTACTACTATTCATTGTATGTCTAATATATGTTAGGCACTGAAATATACATTTGGCTGAATAATTCTCATTTAAATCTTACAATGTCCTTTTAAGTTATTTCTATTACATTCATTTGTAATTCTATCAACACAAAAACTTAAAATCAGAGGCCCTAAATATCTTACCTGATTTCTACAACATTCTATTAGTGAATTCTATTAGTAAATAGAAAATAGTGAAAAATATTTTCCTTGATTCCAGAACCTAGTCATTATGTAATATAGCTGGTTAAAGAGAATTAGTGTTTTTAGTCATGCAGGTACCATTGTGTATATTTTGAGAATAAATTCAGAAGATAGTTTTAAACCAGAGAGTTATGAGATATCATGATTTAGAGAATCAATAGTGGCTGAGTATATTCCTACCTATCATTACTCATTCATTTATCCATCCAACAAATAAACATCTCTGGGGGCTCTTGCTCTGAAAAGCAATAGTCTGAATGCTGAAATAATGGAAAAAGGAATTACACTCACGGATTTGCTTATGGTCTGTTAGGGGAACTACTATATAGCCTGATACAACTATGTAACTATAATATAGTTTATGGAAGAGAGGGACATGATTTCTTTGATTAGTCAATACCCTTTCTAAAAAGCAGTTTAAGTTCCACTCAAATTTTGCTACATAAGTTTTCTCAAGATTGACTGATAAATTCTATCAATTTTGTAGTTTCCCATCATAATTTGTATTCTTACTTCCATTTTGTGTATGCTTTATCTAACTACTTCAAAATGTCTTCTATCTCCTCATTTCTCAGTACATACAAGCATTAAAATCTGGAAAAAAATTTATTTTCTTTTAAAAATATATTATTTCTAATATGTATTTTTTGATAATTAAATTCTGCTTTTTAAATAATGGGTTACTATTGGGTCTTATAGTTTCCTATATTCAGGCAAATACACATTTTTTTTCAGTTCACTGATCTTAATCTATTTGCAAAAGCTGGAGGGTTCATACTGCTGAGGTATGCCATCTGTGCAAGGAGAAAATGATCTCGTGGGCAAATCATAACAACCATTAAAGATGAAGATGCTATTCCATTTCATTTTGTAGCTTGTGATGGCACCTTCTATGTTTATATCACTATATTCTTCTTTAGATGGCAATATTAACTGTGCCAGCCTCATTTTACTTCAAAGTAATTTCAGAAAGTCTCTTCTGCTAACTTTAAGTAACAAAAGTAACTGATTAGGTCAAGTTAGAAGACATACATATTAAACACAAATTAATATGTCTCCACATTTTCTATCCCCCAAATATGAATATCAAATGCTAAAAATCTTGTTTTTTCCATAAGACTAAGGTTGTCTAAGTTATTAATACAGATATTATAAAGGCAAAAACAGAGATGTTATATTTAATTTTACTTAAATTTGACAAAAAGAAACCAAAGAGACACAGATAGTATTGCTAAACTTCAGAAAAATATTTCTTTAAAAATCTTATATTTTTTATAGTCAAATTTAGCACCAAGAAAAAGGCACATGATAAAACAACATATGAGAGATGAATGCCAATTACCACTCAAAGGACCAAACACAAATTTTCAGAAAGAATATAATATACAATCAGGAAACTAGAACAAAATTGTGTTTTCATTGTAGAGAAACAATTTAAATCTTGCTACATTTACACATGTTGATGGAAAAACATGTAGCTGAATGACTGTCAGTACAGATGGATCTGTCTATAAATGGATAAATTTTGGAAAGATTTTAATGATCCACTCTACATTCCTTTTAATGAGCTACATCAATGTGTTTACCTCAACAATGTAATGAATTCAGAGAATCTTGAACTTGAATCCTTATTTTTTTGTCTCTTGTGCTTATGTGTAAAATTACATAATTTATATATCTGTAGAAAAGGATATATTTTACTACAAATTTTTTGTATGAGTATAGTGAAAGAAGTAAAAACATGGTAAATACCATGCAAGTAAGTTACTGACTATATTCATAGTCCTACTCATGACACTTCAGGTTATTGAATATCAAGACCACTGCAGCTGAAAGGATCACAGAAGCTATTTGCCTTGGGCTTTCTAAATGCATGTTAGATATTTATACCACTTTGAGATTTAAAATCTACTATTGTATATAAATAATCATCAAAAAATCTAATTGTGTTATGGATAAACTATATAAACTGTATAAAAATTGGGGGCATATAAAGTTAGAATGCTCAGGTCAATTCATAAAAGATTCCATATGTTTCACATTTAACAGTCTAGATTTCTGATCCACAATGATGCCTGAACTACTAAATAGTTATATTTGCTAATTTATTGCCTTGTCAATGTAGGCAGGCACAACTCTAATAGTATGAACACAGTTCATTAGTGAAAATGGCAAAGTTAGAAAGGAAGAAGTTTTAGAGTTACAAAACTCATTTGGTATTTTCTGTGTCTTGGGTACATGACTTAGGGTTTTCAATGTCCAGTAGGGTTATATAGTTTTATTAGGCATTTTGTTTATGCAACACTATGTGAATGGGTGAAGGTTTTAACAATGCTAAGTTTTTTTACCATAGGTATCAACTACTGCTATAAGTAATGGTTGAAAATTCAAAAATGAATTCTAAGCAATAGTTTAAGGAGACTTCCTGTCAGAGACTGCATAAAAACTAAACTTATTTCCAGGAACTGGGAGCCTGGAATCAATCCAGTTTGACATGCATCTGTATCACAGATACTATCAAATGTGTCTTCAGGGAGTTAGAAAAAAATATTTTGTTTTCATCCAAGATAGAGGAAATGAGTAGGTTATTGTCTCTTACCATTAGACTCTTATATAGCACATGAAGCCTGAAAAATATGTCTCAAAGTTCTATCATAGAGAGATAAATAAGCAAAAAGACTAGTCAAAGCATTGAGTTCTTAGCTGAGATCTCTGGAAAAGGGATGATGACAATGGTAGTAACATATTCTTTTCACCTTAATCCAGCTGCCTCTAATAATAGTAGAAAATGTAATAGGTATTAATCCAAAGACTTTTAGATCAGACACCAAACCTCAAGTTATAACCAGCATCTGATCAGCCTTAAATATGCAGTGCTGATTTATTTACTTATTTACACTTTCCTCTGGTGCAGGGGCCGACATCTTTTTTTTCTATTTATATCCATCATGTGTGACTTCATTGCCCAAACCATCAGTATTATCAGAGGCTTCATATAGCATACTTTCTGCAAGTCAACAAACCATGAACTGGGAAGATCTATAAGTTAAAATATTATGCAATGATTCATATTGATGATCTAGTTTAATTTGCCAAGCATCCTCATTGATCTCATCTAACTCTGGATCAGTTTGTTGCCAAAAGCATGTGTGTGTTTCAGTTACACTACAAGTTAAAAAAACTCATTTTTTTTTTTTTCAAAGAGATATGTTGTTCAACAAACCATCCTAGTTGACTTCAAGGGACTCTTCCTGAAAAATTGTTACAGATTTTGGAAAATTTATATTTGAAATATAGGCAGTTTCCAGTTGCTGTTTATGCTGAAAATTTGGAGAAGTAGTACTGTAATAAAGAGTGTTATTAACATGCTTAATTATAATAGGGAGTAGAAGTAAAACAGACATGCAATGACATCCAACTATTTTATATAGCTGTCAGCATAAAAAGGATATATTCAAGTATCAGGATTGCTTCTTTGTGAAAATATTAACATCATAATTATTAACTATTCTTTAGCCTCGTAAGTTGAGGCTTTTATTAAATTTTGGAACTGATTTTATAATGATAAAGCTAAGTTCTCTACAGACTCCTTGTTCAGCAAGGATTCAGCTTTTATGCCCATATTACATTGATATTCACCTTTAAACTTTTGTTAATTCTATACAGGTGTGCTTTTTTGTTGATGACCATAAACATATTCTGTTTCTTCCCTGAAATTTGAAATAAAAACCCAAATATTTAGTTTACCTCTATCACTTTCTGCTTTGTATTGCTTTTTAGAATTCCACATCTGCATATCTTGTCCCTTTATACCATCTGTTCATGACGAATAGGAATCATGCCACTGGAGAATATAGTAGTTTCCTCCAAATCCTGTAACAAACTACCATGTAGTGGGTGGCTTAAAAATGCAAGTTTATTCACTTACAGTTCTGGAGGCCAAAAGTCTCACTGGGCTGCAATCACGTTGTCAGTGAAGCTGTGTTCATTCTGGAGATTCTAGGGGATGGCCCATTTCTTTGCCTTTCCAGCTTCTAGAAGCTGGCCCACATTATTTTGTTCATGGCCTCCTTTCAGCAACCGCATCACTCTGACCTCTGCTTTCATTGTCATATCACCTTGTCTCAACCTGATTTTCCTGCTTCCCTCTTGTAAGTGCGCTTGTGATTATATTGGGCTCACCCAGATTGTCCAGGGAAACCTCCTCATCTCAAAATCCTTAAATGAATCACATCTGCAAAGTCCCTGTTGTCATGTAATGTAATATATTCACAGATGCCAGTATTTAGGATGTGTTTGTGTTTGAAGGGCCATCATTTTGCGTAACATAGGAAGGTAGGGACATAGAAAATGTTCCGCATTTTTTTTAAAAGAATCAAATCAAAGGTCTTCAAATTCAGGCATATATTTATAATTCCTATATTATAAAGTGGGTTTGCAAAGGAAGGTTTGAATTTCTGGTGTGTTCTCGCGCACTTTATTGTTTGTTTACATTTTTATTTTTATGTATTTATTGGTTTTTAAATTTTGTTGATCTTCTCTAGAATCTGACATTTATCTGTTTGCGGGAAGAAACAACTTCTGTTTTGACAGACTCACAACTTTTTAAGAGTAGAACAAAAAATTCTCCATAAACATTTTAAAGCTTAACATTACTTTATTTAAACAATTAGCTTTTGTAAACTGGGGCAAGAAATGGGAATTTTATGTAGTCTACATATATATATTTTAATATTTCTTACCTTTATTATTTTTAAATTGAATTATTGTTGATATATATCACATATCACACACACACACACACACACACATATATATATAAATATATTAATTTAAAGCATAAAACATAATGGCTCAACATTTATATACATTACAAAATGCTCACCAAGATAAGTGTAGTTACCATCTGACACCTTACAGAGTTATCACAATAATTTTCCTTAGGTTGTACTTGACATCCCCATGAGTTACTTATTTTATAACTGGAATTTTGTACATCTGAATTCCCTTTACCTATTACACCCATCCTCTAGTCCTTGTGGCAAATACTAGTTTGTTCTCTGTATTTATGTGTTCTTTATGTTTTGTTTTGTTTGTTCATTTGTTTTTCAGATTCCACATGTAAGTGAAATCATACAGTACCTTTCTTTCATTGTCTGACATTTTACTTTGCATAATACTCTCTAGGTCTATACAGGTTGTTACCACATCTTCACGAGCACAGCATTTCTTGTCTTTTTGATAATAGCTATCTGATATGGTGAGATCTCTCATTGTTTTGATTTGCATTTCCTGATGATTAAGGATTTTCAGCATTTTTCATGTATGTCTTGGCCATCTGCATGTCTTTGGAAAAGTGTCTTTTTACATCCTTTGCACATTTTTAATTGGATTGCTTGATTTTGGTGTTGAGTTGTATGAATTCTTTATATATTTTAGATACAAACTACTTATCAAAATATGATTTGCGAATATCTTTTCCCATTTAGTAGGTCACCTTTTCATTTCATTGCTGGTTTTTTTTTTGCTATGCAAAAGTTTTTTAGTTTGGTGTAGTCTCAATTATTTATATTTGCTTCTGTTGCCTTTGCTATTAAAAAAACAAATATATTGCTATGACCATTGTCTAATAGCTTACTGCCTATGTTTTCTTTTTGGAGTTTATGGTTTCAGGTATTACGCTGCAGTCTTCCATCCATTTTGAGTTGATTTTTGTATATAAGAAAGTAGTCTAGTTTCATTGCTCTGCATAGAGCTATTCAGTTTTCTCAGCACCATTTATTGCCAAGCCTAATTTTTCTCTACTGTATATTCTTGCCTCCTTTGTCATAGATTAATTGACCATATAAGTGCGGGTTTATTTTTGGCTTTCTATTCTGTACCACTTGTCTATGTGTCTATTTCTGTGCCAGTACCCTACTGTTTTTGATTATTGTATCTTTGTAGTATAGCTTGAAATGTGGGAATGTGACACCTCCAGCTTTGCTCCTCTTTCTCAATACTGTTTTGGCCCATCATGGTCTTTTGTGGTTCCCAACACATTTTAGGGTTTGGTTTTGTTTTGTTTTGTTCTATTTCTATGAAAAATGTTATTGACATTTTGGTAGGGATTGTATTGAATCTGTAGATTACTTTAGGTAGCATGGACATTTTAGCAATGTTAAATCTTCTAACTCATTCACTTGTGTGGTCTTGAATTTCTTTATTTTTCTTTTTTTTTAAAGATTTTATTTATTTGACAGACAGAGATCACAAGTAGGCAGAGAAGCAGGCAGAGAGAGGAGGAAGCAGGCTCCCCACTGAGCAGAGAGCCCTATGCGATGCGGGGCTCTATCCCAGGACTCTGAGATCATGACCCGAGCCGAAGGCCGACGCTTTAACCCACTGAGCCACCTAGGTGCCCTGGTCTTGAATTTCTTTCATCAATGTCTTGTAGTTTTATTATAACTAAATCGCATTGTTTTCTTGATTTCTCAGTTACTAGTGAACAGAAATGCAATGGATTCTGTATATTAATTTAATGTCCTGAAATTTTACTGAATTTATTTATTGGTTCTAATATATATATATATATATATATATATATATATATATATATAT
>NW_019154093.1:39928392-39953554 GCF_002288905.1 Enhydra lutris kenyoni
TACCCCAATGTTTAAAAATTTCTATTTGCTTGCAATATCTTTTCCATTCTTTGATTTTCAGTCTGTATATGTCCTTAGGTCTGAAGTGAGTCTTTGGTAGATAGCATAGAGATGGGTCTTGTTTCTTGTCCCATTTATTCACCCCTATGTGTTTTGATTAGAACATCTAGTTCATTTACATTTAAAGTAATTATTGCTAGATATGTACTTATCCCCATTTTGTTTCTTGTTTTATGGTTGTTTTGTTCCTTTTCTTGCTCTCTTTTCTTGTGATTTGATGACTTTCTTCTGTGTTATGCTTGCATTCTTTTTCCTTTATTTTTCATGTATCTGTTATAGGTTTTTGGTTTGTGGTTGCCATGAGGTTCACATAGAACACCTTATGTATATTGCAGTCTATTTTTGGTTGATGATTACACAAGTTCAAACGCATTCTAAAAGCACCACATTTTATCCCTCTCCCCATGCCTTATGAATTTGGTGTCACCGTGTACAGCTTTTTGTTTTGTACATCCCTTAACTAATTATTGTAGGTATAGTTGTTCTTACTACTTTTTCTTTGAACCTTCTTACTAGCATTATAAACAATTGATCTACTATCTTTATTATATGTTCATTTTTACTAGTGAAATTTTTTCTTTCATAATTTTCTTACTTCTTATTATAGCCTTTTTTTTTCCTTCAGGAAATCCCTTTAACATTTCTTGTAACATCACTTTACTGGTGGTGAACTCCTTTAACTTCTGTTTGTTTGGTAATTTCCTTATCTTTACTTCCGTTTTCAACTATGAATGATAATGTTACTAGGTAGGGTATTCTTGATAATTTTTTGTTTGTTTGTTTTCTTTCTTTATTTTTTTTACTTTTCAACACTTCAAATACATCAAAGTTATGGCCTTCTGATCTGCAAAGTTTCTGCTGAAAAATCAGCTAATATGCTTATGAGTGTTTCCTTGTTTATCCTCAGCTGCTTTTATGTTCTTGCCTTTAAAAAAAAAGATTTTATTTATTTTGAGAGAGAGAGTGTGCATAATTTTCATCATCTTCATCTCTTCTCCTTCTTGACCCCTAAAATGCTGGTAGTATAATTGATGTTGTCATAGAGGCTCCTTACTCTATCCTCATTAAAAAATTTTTTTTTCTTTCCTTTTAAGTTTGGATAATTCCCAATACCCTGTCTTCCTGATCACTGATTAATTCTTCTGCATCCTTTAATCTGGTGGTGATTCTCTCTAGTGTCTGTTTTTTGTTTCAATTATTGTATTCTTCAGCTCTATTTGGTTCTTTTTCTATCTCTTTGTTGCCCAAGTCTTCACTGAATTCATTTACTTTTCTCCCAAGTTCAGTGAACATCTTTACAACAAATTCTTTGAACTTTATACTAGATAGATTGCTTGTCTCCATTTTGTTTTAGTTCTTTTTTTGAGGATTTGTTCTGTTCTCTTATTTGGAACATACTCTTCTGTTTCCTCATTCTGCCTGATTCTGTGTTTGTTTTCCTGTATCAGATAGATCAGCTAAATCTTCTGGTTGAAGGCATCCTGTGGGGTCTAGAAACACATCACACCTGGTCACCACACCTAGATACTTCAGGAATATCCCCGTGTGGGCTCAGTGTTCCCTCCTGTTGTGCTGGTGGGTGGGCTAGGCCTTGATGAGACTGACTGTATAGCATGGCTACAACTGTTGTAGGCATGCAGGCGGGAGGGACAGGCCTCCCTCCCCCTCCTCAACAGCAGAAGTCACTTTGGAGGGGTGCTGGTGCCAGCCAAGGATTCTTATCAGGCATGGCAGAGGAGAAACCTCTTTCTTTGCAAGGATGACTGCTGAGGTGGCTGCTATGGCTTGGACAGGTCCACAGAGGAATGCTGGAACAGGGTGAGCAGTGTAAGCAAAGTAGATGGGGAATGTCAGAACAGGCTTCTTCCAGTGTGGGGCCAAGTAGGCTAAAAACAGTAAGAACAATGACACCCACCTGCATTTCCATTCCTAGAGAATGTTCCTACAGATTCCTGCCCCTCTGGCACAAGTCCTAAAATTAATCAATAAATCTACTTCATGCATGGCCTATGCACTTTTCACACTGTTACGTCTGTGCTGTGTCTTGGAGTGAGTGAGATTATGTGTGAACCCTTTAAGAGCAGAGTTTCACTTTCCTATAGCATTCTGGCTATCCTAGAGTTAAGACCCATCAATTTCCTTTTTTTTTTTTTTTTTTTAAGATTTATTTATTTATCTGAGAGAGAGAAAGAGAGAGAGCACTTGTGTTCAGGGAGAGGGGCATAGGAAGAGGGAAAAGGAAAGAAGCAGACTCCCTTCTAAGTGAGGAGCCCAAAAGGGGCTAATCCCATGATCAAGAGATCATGACCTGAACCAAAATCAGGAGTCAGATCCTCAACTAGTTGAGCCGCACAGGCACCCAATACCAGTCAATTTGCAAAGCCAGATCTCATGGAGGTTTTTCTTCCCTGTGCAGGTCCCCAATGGGTAACTTGATCCCCTTGCTCCTCAGGGAAGATCTTTGCCCTGTGATGTCCCTCTTATTTGTGGCGTGCTATGCCAGGGCTTTGACTTCCAATCAGACTATATCTCTGCCCTTTCTAGCCTTCTTAATGTGGCTTTTTCTTTATGTCTTTAGTTGTAGAAGAGCTGTTCTGCTATTCTTCAGGTCATTCTTAGTTTTGCTCTGTATGTAGCTGTAGCCTTCATGTATTTATAAGGGAGGTAAGCTCAGGGGTTTTCTACTTTTGCCAATTTCAGGAGTGTTCTTTAGATGATGAGGCAGACCCATACACCAAGGTGACTACCATGGTCACTGGTATGGATGCCCTGAATATCTTTTTTTCTTAATAACTTATTTTTAAGTGCATCACTTAATATAATGATCTTCACTTTCTTTTTCTTATAAAGATGTGGCTCCTTATTAAATAGTTATTTTTTTCCTACACTGAAAGCCATAAAATTTTGTGAAATGTTTTATTGTGCATAGTGCCATTTTTTGTGGGGGTTCCTGCAGAGGTTGGCAACAATGAACCAAAGAAAGACATTTAAACCAATGTTTGCTTCATTGTTCATATTACTAAGAAAAGTGAATAAGCCTTCATTGATTCTCTCAAGAGATGAGATTTTTGCTTTTCTATGGGCTTATATCAGGCTCAGTCCATAGTATAAGCAATAAGAATCGTGAATGATCATAAGAGAAACAAGCTACTTTCTCCTTGGGGAATTTTTCTATTTTTATGTCTATTTATAGAGATTTTCTACATCTTATCTTTGCATACTAAGACAAAAGGAAGTAAGCAAATTCATATTTATTTTATGCCTATTGTGATAACATATAACATTTGCTAAGCTCTTCCTATGTTCCAGACATTTATTGCTTCGCAATATATACACATTTGATCCTCAGAGCTACCTCATGAGATAGATACTTTTGGTACTCACAGTTTACAGTTGTGGAATCTGGGAGACACAAAGGTCAAACCATTTTCCCAATGTCATTAATGGCCAGTAAATGTGAAGTTGTTATTTGAACCTGGGCCATCCGTCTTTCAAGTCCATACTCTTACCTGCTATATGAATCTGCCTTTAGAGGCCACACGTGGGGCCAAGTACCTTCACCTCTATTCTGTCATTTGGGCATCAAAGTAATAAACGTTACAAGATGCTCTCAATTTCCAAAGTCTGAAATTACTATATTGTAAAATAAAAGAGAAAAAAAAAAAGCAGCTTGTGGTATACTTCAGAGATGTACTAAGTAGCCTAACACCACCGGCTTTTGGTCACTTATTCGAGTTTGCAATCATTCCAGACTACTCATGGACAAGGTTTAGAGCTAAGTACTCTGAGTGATATAAAGGTGAATTAGAGACTGCTGCTGCATCAAAGGAGTCCTGTTAATTGGTCTGGTATTAAATGTTGAGAATCTCTATGCTATTGTACAAAATGATTTTAACAGCTAACAGGAACTAGCTTCAATATTCCCAGAACTCCAACCCAGAAATAATGATTCTGATGTGTAATTATAGCTTGGCTATTGCTTGCTAACAAAGTTTGAGGATGCTGACTTCCTGCTTATTGTCCTTTCTGAGTACCATTCATTTCTGCAGTTCTTATTGACAGTCTCTGAATAGCTCAGTTGAAATCAGTTCAACAAAAATATATTGAGTCTAAAGTGACTTAATATTCGATTTCTTGAGTCAATTCTTGGCTTCATCACTTCTAGATGTGTGTCTCTGAGGCAATTAGTAATGTTTTTGTCCCTAGTTTCCTCATCTCCAAATAATAACAATAACAATAACAACAACAACAACAATAAGAATATTTAGTCTTTGCTATGCATCAGGAATATGAGGGAAAAATGAGAAAATCAATAATCTAAATGACAAAAATCAACAATATCCATGAGACTCTACAGAAATAAAAACTATACAGATTCATGCATCAAAATTTGTCTGGAATTTTGTATTGGAGTGTCATGTCTGACACAATACAGGATGTGGTAAGACTGAAATCAGACAGGACTACAGAGAAGAACTGAGATAATGCTGGAATCCAAGAGGCATAGATGTAGGGAAAAACCTTGGACAAGTGCAGTTTGATAAAGGAACTTGTCAGAAACAAAGCCAGGAACACAAGTTGAGTTACCTAGGAAAGCAGGTGAGATGACTGAAAATTGCACCTGGGGAAGCAATCATTAGAGCCATTTAATTATGAAGATTGACATCTCTTGCCTTGGGCTACTTTTAATGAGCCTGGAATCTGGGGTGTCTGTGACTCTTTTGGCAGCAGTGCCATGCAGGTTCTGCCCAGCACCTAACAAGAGAAGCAACATCTCTAAAACCCTTGGTCCATTGTAGTGTCAGAAAGTCGCACAGTCATAGAAAATTCTCTCATTTTCTTTTCACACCAGAGCACAGATTCCTATCTTGTTGGGTTACATTTTATTTTAAAAGTTCCAAATGTTTCAAAAATTCTAAAATGCACTCTGGATAGAGAGGAAAAATTACCTCTTTGCTCTGCCTTTTTTTTTTTTTTTTTTTTTGAGATATAGACTTTTACCAAATCAAGTTTAATTGCACATTGATCATCATAGAGAAGAAAGGTAAATTTCCATTTTTTCTTGATAAAATTAAGAAATAAATTGCTGAAACATAAGTTTAGGTCATGGTATTCCATATATCCTGCAATAGCTTTGATTGCACTTTATGCAAACAGAATCAGAACCTTAGTTAACCCAAGGGAGATAAAAAGTTCTATTTTTTCTCAGATGAAGGGGATATCAGTTTGACTGAGGAATCAGGGCTATCTCTCTTTTTTTTTAGAAGGAAGATGAAGGATACCCGAGAGCTTAGTTTGTGTGTGTGTGTACACATGTTTGTGTGTGTGTGCAGTTGGGAGTATAAGGGAGAGTTCTTGAGTCCTCAATGGTAAATCAGTAGTAAACTCCAATGAACCAACTCTTATGTACCACTCTCACTATTCCTGAAGACTATTCTAGATTATCCAATTCAGTGAGCTTCCTTCAAGGCCATAGCTTCATCAAAAATTCAAGGAAAATTTTAATGCAGTGGCTGGATTGCTGTACATATTAGAAGTGATTAACTGCATTCATGAATCTATAATCACACCTGCAAATGAGGAAGGAATCTATAGAAATAAGAAACATTTCTAAAACCATGAATATGCATTCAGTGTGGGTTGCCAGAAATATCATAATAAAAATAGTTTGTAAGTATCCAAGATCAAGCGATACTGCTTTTATTTTCCAGATGTCAAAACTCAGCCATGAGTTTGTTTTGGCTAAAACAGATAATACACATAAAGTTCAATATTTAGAAGTCACTGTTCATGGTGCTCATTTCAGAAAAGCCAGTTTTATGTATACTGGAAAAACATAGTTATTTCTGAGAAGTGGTTTCAGAGGTACCAGGAAAAGGGCATACCTCCCCCCTCCAATATTCTAAAGAAGAATATTTATATGTTGGATGGTGCCTGGACTTTTTCTTATTAAAACTTTTTACTTATTAAGGCTTTGTTCATAAATATAATTGAAAAAGTGGGGGAAAAAAACATACCTACAAGTTTAAAACAAATACACCTTCAATCTTTTAGCTCTAAAAAGTTTGAGTCACAGATTCTTTCAAGGTATATTTTCAACAGTGAGTGACAGAAAGACTATGAGGTCTTTGAAGTGCTGGTGACATGGGTTAAATATATATCGGAATACTGTAATTCAGTTCAGGCAAGTGTATGTTCACTTGTACACAAACTCAAGTGTGTTCACCTGAACACAAACTGTACTTTTTGATTCTTAAACCCTCCACTCATAAGATTGCTTTTGCTTGCTAATTATTTCATTAGTAATGGCAACAGAATTGTGATTGTATGAAAGTAAAGTCTATTCAGAAACAGCAGGATCTCAAGGCTTAAGAGATGTTGGGAAGTTAATTTTCTTTCCTCTAATCACACTGGTTTTTTCTTCTCTAGATTTAGAGCTTAAAATACCATCTTTTTTGTGACCCATATATTGATGTCATTGATACTCATTAGTGTTAAAAACCTTTATGGTTGAAGAGGATGGGGGGAGAAATGGCACAGTCTTAGATACATGCAGTTTTGTGAAACACTGGTTTACCCAACAAATATGTGCCAAAGTGGTAGATCCTTTGGAAATGACTGTTTCATTAAAATCTATACTTTGTATTCTAATAGATCACTTTGCTATCTGGAGAAGACATACTAATTAAAATAAGAACCAGTTATTCCCTTTAACAAGTTAGGTGTCTTTTTTGAAAAATAGATTTGCTGTGGGCAAGCCTTTACATTATTTTACTTAATTTAATTAGGTGAGAAATTGAGTGATAAGGAAATGTGATAGTAACAATGCAACTATGAGATATTAGTTTATTCCTGGAATCATGATGTCTTAGAATATGAGAATGAGAAACAATATTAATTAAATATTTTAAAGATCTGTTTGAGGCCAGTTGTTGGGTTAAGTGGTGATTTTCAGTGATGAAGATGAGGGGTCCATACCCTTTTAAATTCCAGAATCAAGAGAGGGAAGCCAACAAATAACCAGGCATTGTACAACATAATGTGATGCCTAATATTACAAAGAAATGAAAGGTACTATGATGACATGTAATGGAGACGCTTGAAGCAGACTTGTGAGTAGATAGTAGTAAGAAATGATTTGCCAGAAAAAAATTGCTTTAAGTTGAGACCTGTGAAATAAACAGAAAATAGCAACAAAAAGGGAGCTAGGATAGATGTTCTAAGTAAAGAAATATAATAGGAAAGACCTGAATATGTGGAAAATCATATTCTGGGAAACTCAAATGAATTCTCTGGTGAGGAAGGCAGAATCAGAGTAGAATCTGAAGGGGGGAAAAAAAGAACCATAAAATGCAGATCTTTTAAAGCTTTATCAAAGCTTTTTAGATCATGTTGAGATCAATGGAGAGCATGGTAGGATTTTAATCCAAAGCTAGATGTGTTGTAGCAGCCTCTTTGAGGCCAAAGTTATGACTCCTATCTACAATTTAGAGTTTAGCAGTCAATACTCAGTAGCAAATACAATTTTTCTCTCACGATCACTCTCTTCCTTTCTCTCATCCCTTTCCCTCTTCACTCTCCTTTCTTTCAGTCTCTTTTTATCTTTTTTCTGTCACATACAGAATTTTGACACTTTCCTAAGGGGTAAGTTTTAAAACAATAGACATATATGATTAAACATTGACCTAGATCATGATGCATGTTAATGAAATGACAAATGACAAATGTAAATCTCTCGATGGTTATTAGCAAACCTAACCAAACACGTTAATGAATAAAGAGATTAAGGTATTAAATATTCCAACAGTTGTATTATTTAACATACAAAAATTTGACTTGATATAAATAATGGCCATAAACTAAAACTCACAGTGACAGACGATGTTCCAGCTAATTTTGGATAGCGACGACAAGAGTTGATACATCAAATCCTAATTATGATTTACATAGAGAAAAATAAATCCCAATTAAATATATTTGGTATAATAAAAAATAGAAATTGCTTGATAGTACTTAATAAGAAATTGATCAGCAGTTAAACTGGCTTAATGAGTTCACTACTAAAATAGTCAGTATAACATTAATCACCTTCTATAAAGTTTCAATTAAACTGTTTGCATTTTCTGCTTCCAGACAAAATGGGACTAGATTTATCTTGCTGCCTGAAACAAAAATACAAAAAGTATATGAAACAATGTTTTTTAAGAAACTGGACATAAGGCAATGAGTGACAGTGATCATTGGGTGATGAGAAACAAATTACATAAACAGTGATTACTGCTATGAGATAGTTTCCAGAGTATGGAATAGAAAAGAACCCGTGCAGAGTCCAAACTTGAGTCAAAAAGATGAAGCTGACAGTCTGTGGAGATAAAGGTAGCTAGAGTTTGAAGAGTAGCAGAAAACAGCTGCAAAGAAAGAGAACTTGGGAGATAGGAAGAAGATGCCTCTCTGTTAGTCCACTGAGTACTGATGACATGTGAGTCCTGGAAAAGAAGCATATAACAGGATTATATGGTAGTATTACCTGGTCCTAACACAGAGTTGGGAATACTGCCAGACAGAAAGAAAATTTCATGACTGATAAGGTACTGGGTAGAGCATATAAATGGATCCTGCCTTAGTGGTAAAGAATAATTAGGTCTAGATTAAACACCACTCCCATTTCTAAGTCCTAAAAGCAAGCCCCAGAAAAATGAAACTGCTTAAAAAGTCTTAAAACCATGTTTCTGAACAAATTTCAAAAATACTTATAAAAATATTCAATCCAATTTGAAATGTATGTATGCTATCCAGTAAAAAAATTACCAAACATTCAAAGAAGCAGGAAAATATTAACTATAATGTAGAGGAAGTCAATCAATTTAAATTACTTCAGAACTAATACAAATGTCACAATTAGTACAAGGGCATTAAAACAGTTATTTTTTTAAAAGATTTTATTTATTTATTTGACAGAGAGAGATCACAAGTAGGCAGAGAGGCAGGCAGAGACAGAGAGAGGGGGAAGCAGGCTCTCTGCTCAGCAGGGAGCCTGATGCGGGGCTTGATACCAGGACCCTGGGATCATGACCTGAGCTGGAGTCAGAGGCTTTAACCCACTGAGCCACCCAGGTGCCCCAAAACAGTTATTATAAGTACATTTTATATGCTCAGAATCTTAAGTAGATTTGTGAAATATGTAAAAGAACCCCAAATCAGTGTTTTAGAGATGAACATTAGAAATCAATAATGGAAATATCTCTGCAAATTCTCCAAATGTTTAGATACTAAATAAAACAATGCTAAATAACCTATAGTCACAGAAAAAAATTAAAAGGGAAATCAGAAAATATTTTAAACATAATGAAAATGAAAAAAACTTAGATATAAATGTTTGATACACCTTAGCAGTACACAGAGGAAATACCTGTTTTGGGGAAAAAAAATTAATTTGTCAACATCTCCTAAAAAAATGTGAAAACTAAGAAATGTAAAGCAAATATAAGGTAAGCAAAAGGAAGGAGTAATAAAGTAATTCAGATTCGAATTAAATTAAACATAATGGAAAAAGCAAATAAATATGAATCCAAAAACTAGTTTGTTGAAAATATCAATGAAGTTAATAAACCTCTTGGCAAACTGACAAGAGAAAATGAAAGGGAGAGGAAATAAGAAACCAATATCTTGAATGGGAGCAGTAAGATGGTTATATACAGTATAGATATAAAATGGATACAAGGTAATATTTTTTTTTAAGATTTTATCTATTTATTTGATAGAAATCACAAGGAGGTAGAGGCAGGCAGAGAGAGGAGGAAGCAGTCTCCCTGCCAAGCAGAGAGCCCGATGCGGGGCTCAATCCCAGGACCCTGGGATCATGACCTGAGCCGAAGGCAGAAGCCTTAACCCACTGAGCACCCAGGTGCCCCGATACAAGGTAATACTATGAAGAACTTTATTCATATAAATTTGTCAACCTAGATAAAATGAACAAACTTAATGAAAGACACAACCACCAAAGTTTACTCAAAAAGAAATAGATAACCTAAATATTTTTATATCTAACAGAGAGACTGAAACTAGAGTTAAAAACAGTTCTGCAAAGAAAAATTCAGTCCTAAATTACTTTATTTGTTAATTTAGGGAAGAAATAATATCAATTTTACACTCATTTTGGCAGGAATTTGAAAAAAGGGGATGCTTTCATAGAGTAAGTAATTGACCCTAATAAATAATTTTACAAAGACATTACAAGAAAATAAAACCACAGATCAATATCTCACATGAATATAGAATATAAAAATTCTAAAGATAAGTTTTGTGAAATAAATCCAAATTATGGCAAAAAAGTATATGACATCATGGTCAGAAATACATTTATTCCAGGAATACAAAGTTAATTCAGCCCTCAAAAGTCAAATGATAATACACTTTGTAATGGTGGCATGAAGAGCTTCATGGACCTGATCACCAGCGGAATAATCACAATTGATGAAAATCATAATAAACAATGATTTAAAACCACTTCTATTAGTATAAAAATAAAATACTTAGGTATATATCTAACATAATATTCATAAGATTTATATGAGAAAAAAATGTGAAATTCTAATAAAAGAGTTCTAAGAAGGACTAAATAAATGAAGAGATATTCCTTGTTCATGGATAGAAAGATTCAATATTGTTAAGATGTCAATTCTTCCCATCTTGGTCTATAGATTTAATGCAATCCAAATAAAAACTTCAGCAAGTTATTTTGTGGATATAGTCAAACCGATTCTAAAGTTTATATGAGAGGCAAAAGATCCAGAGTACTTAATACAATATCAGAGATGAACAAGGTTGAGGTGTTGACATGACCCAACTTCAAGACTTATTATAAAGTTACGGTAATCAAGACGGTATGATAGTGACAAGAGAATAGAAAAATGGATCAATGGAACAAAATAGAGAGCCCAAGAAATAGACCCACACAAATATAATTCACTAAATTTTGACAAAGGAGCATCAATAATTCAATGCAGAAAGGATAGAGTTTCCAACAAGTAGTGCTGGACAACTAGACATCCACATGCCAAAAGGAAAAAAGGAAAAAAAGAAATCTAAACAAAGACCTTTGATCCTTCACAAGAAATTAATACAAAATGAATTATAGACTTAAATGTAAAAAAGCAAACCTAGGGGCGCCTGGGTGGCTCAATGGGTTAGGCCTCTGCCTTCGGCTCGGGTCATGATCCCAGGGTCCTGGGATTGAGCCCCGCATTGGGCTCTCTGCTCAGCGGGGAGCCTGCTTCCCCCTTCTCTCTGCCTGCCTCTCTGCTTACTAAAGCAAAACCTATACAACTCCTAGAAGACAACAGAGGAGAAAATAGATTTGGCAATGACTTTTTAGATACAAGGATGTGTGATCCATACACAAGACAACAAATAAAACAAAACAAAATAAAACTAAACAAACTGCCTGTGAAAAGGGCCAGTTATTAGACTTATCAGAACATATTCTAAAAGAGCCATTATAGGGGTACCTGGTGGCTCAGTTGGTTAACTATCTGACTCTTGGTTTTGGCTCAGGTCATGATCTTATGGGTTGTGAGATTGAGCCCATTGTTGGGCTCTGTGCTCAGTGGGGAGTCTGCTTGAAGATTCTCTCCCTCTGTCCCTCCCCACATTCATGTGTGCACACATGAGCTCCCTGTCTCAAATAAATAAATCTTTAAGAAAAGGAGCCATTATAAATATATTCAAAGAACTAAAGAAAACCATGGTTAAAGGAGAAAAAGAAGGTATGATGACATTGTTTAATCAAATAGAGAATATCAATAAAGAGAAATAATCTGAAACATTCAAATGGAAATTCTGGAGTTATAAAATACATGAAGAGTAAACAAAAATCTCACTAGAGGGGCTCAGCTATAGATTTAAATTGGATGATAAAATTAGTCAACTTATAGCTAGAGATTATGCAGCCTAAGGAACAGAGAAACTACAGAATGAAAAAATGAGCAGAGCCCACTGGAACATGGTATATCATTAAGTATACCAATTTATGTACAGAAGGAGGAAAGTCTGTACACATGATTATATAAGGTTGATTTACAACAATCAGTTGCATTTCTGTATAAAAGAAATAAACAATGCAAAGATGAAATTAAGAAATCAAGTTCATTTAATATAGTACCAAAACTAGTAAAATACTTAGGAATAAATTTAATTAAAGAATTGAAAACTTACACTTGGAAAAATATAAAACATTGAAATAAATTCTAGAATTTATAGGGAAAGTTAAATAAATTTGGTTAGGCAAAACAGCTTTATAAAATAACAGTACATTGGGAGAACTAAAAGTGTATGATTTCAAGACATTTTAAATGAATGACATTAAGTGTTGGTGAGAATATAGAGGAATTATAACTCTCATGCACTGCTGGTGACAATGAAAATGATACTACCACTTTAGAAAAAAATTGAGCAGATTCTTTAAACTTAAATATATTCCTACCATATGATTCAGTCATTTCAATCCTAATAACCTACCCAAGAGAAATGAAAACATATGCCCATACCAGACTTGTATATTAATATTCACAGCAACTTTATTTCTAGTGGCTAAAACTGATAATATTTCAGATGTTCAGGAATAGGAAATGGACAAAAAATGGTAAATTCATGCACTGGACTGTCACTCAGCAATAAAAAATGAACTATGGATATACATAACAGCATGAATGTATCTCAAAATATTTTTGTATAAAATTAGCACAACTGGGGTGCCTGGGTGGCTCAGTGGGTTAAACCTCTGCCTTTAGATCAGGTCATGATCCCAGGGTCCTGGGATCTAGCCCAGCATTGGGCTCTCTGCTCAGTGGGGGGCCTGCTTCCCCCTCCCCCTCTGCCTGCCTTTCTGCCTACTTGTGATCTCTCTCTCTCTGTCAAATAAATAAATAAAATCTTTAAAAAAATTAACACAACCAAAAGAGTACAACTGTATGATGCTATTTATGTAAAATTTGAGGAAATTCAAACTAATTGAGAATGACATAAAAGAGATCAGGAGTTACTATGCCTTGATGGGAAGAGGGTGAGGGCTAGAAATGTACTTACTGGAGAGTAAGATTTTAAAGAAACATAAAAATTTTGAGGGTGATGAATCTATTCATGTATTTATTGCAGATGTATACATATGTCAAACTTTTCAAATTGTACACATTAAATATGTGTAGTTTATTGCATATTAGCTATATCTTAATGCAGTTGTTTAAAAAGTATTTGCATTTAAAAGAAGTATTTGCATTTAAAACTTTCTCACATGTAGAAACAAAGAAATAAAATATGATCTCGTAAAATTGGCAGTTTTACATATATAATGAGTCTTTTCTGAAGGAGAGGAGTGACGTGATCAGAATGACACTTCAGATAATTTTTTTTTTCTTTTTTGAAGGCAAAACTAGTTATAGAGAGATCGTTTCAAAGCCCATTGCATTAAATTCAGGTGGGAAATGATAGTGCATTGAACTAATGATGTTTTTAGGGGTTTAGAGAGATGTGAATGGTATCCAGAAATTTTTAGAAGGGAGAAATATATAGTACTAGTGAATAAAGTGTAAGTAATGGACATTACATCAAGGAACTCCCAAAATTCTCATTTGGGACTCTGAGCAGGTGGTGGTATGCATTAAAAACACTGTTACTTTCATAGAAAAGCCCTGTTCTGTACTAGTCAAGGGGATGGAGAGAATTTAATGACAAATTTCAAGGGTTGATATGATGTGTGAGAGGATAGTTCATTAGTCTCAGTAGAAAGTTTAAACCGATGATGATGGATAACCATAGATGCTCATAGCCTGAGTTGTGAACAGGTAACAAAGCTATGTGGTATGTAGAGTTTGCCTACAAGATTTCCCCAAAAGTCATTCCTCAAATCCCCCGTAGTAGTTAGGTACAGAGTCACAGTGTTGGTTGTCTAGTCTCTAGGTTCTTGTACATCATTTAATATGTATCTTATCAAATGTAGACATCTACTCTAAAATATCTCTGATAAGTGATTATTACTCTTCTGCTTGAAATACGTGGGGTGGCTGGATGGCTTAGTCAATTAAGCCTCTGGTTCTTGACTTCAGCTCAGGTAATGATCTCAGGTTCTGAAGATCTAACCTTGCATCCATCTCTGTTCTCACTCAGAGTCTGCATGGGATTCTGTCTTCCTCTCCCCCTCTCCCCACTCCTGTGCTCTCTAAATAAATAGATAAAACAAACAAATAGACAAACAAATAAATAACATCTTTTAAGAAAAAGAAAAAGAAAATATACAGTGACAGGAACAACTTCTCTGGAAATAACGATTTTTCTCAAACTGCTGCTAAAATTATTGAAAGATCCAATTTGTATATTAAATCACAAATATACCATCTCATTAATTCAGTTAGGAATTTGCAGTTCTATTATATTGAAGTACTATGTGGAGCACTATGATTAGATAAAGAATAAGAAATTGTACCTATCCTTGACTGACTCAAAACCTACTGAATTCTTTATTCTTTTTTGTCTGTCAGCTCTAAATTTAAGGTATATTTTTCTATATATTATCTCTTCAAATATTTTATTATAATGCTCAAGTTCTTATACTAAGTATTTGCAGTTTTCAACTTTTCTTGAAAAAACATGTCTTAAGTTCAACCTGATTTATTATATGGATATGCTTCCATTTTTTAATGTTCTCCTAAAGTGTCACAAAGATCTGATTACCACTTCAAATAGGGCTTGCAAATATTAATGCAATCTAACATAGTTTCACATCATGTGGCCAGCACAATCATTGTGTCACATTTGACCCTTAAACAAATGAATATGGAGTGATGGAGAAACATTTGTTTTATTATTTAGTGTTCTTACCTATACTCAGCAGAATCTACTCAAATTTAAGCTTATTATTTAGGTATATATAGATAAGTCACTAAATTTTGGGAGGGCTAAAAAACAAACTCCAGACTGAGCTTCCTGGGAATATTTTTAATAAGTGTGCTAGCCATCCAAAGGCTGCTACCATTACCACAATTAAGAAGCTGTAGCTCAAGAGACTACCTAGAACTGTCACAGCTACTAGTTACAGAAATATACAACTTCTGCCACAATTCAGACACTACTAAATTAGGTGCTGCTCCACCAGCTGCCAGTCTCAGAATATGCTTTTACTGGTATAATAAGTAGGAGAAAAATGGATGGCTCTGGTTTGGCATGTAAAGTCTGGGTATCACCACTTCATCCTATTAAGTAGAAAGATGAACAAACTAAAAAATCAATGACTCTTCATAGAAACTTCAGACAAGTGAGGTCCCAGTGCAAACTAATGCCCTCAAAATTGGAGAGACCAATAGACGAATATAGAGAATCAAAACTCACTGGATCATCAGGACAGCATGGTACTGGCACAAAAACAGGAACATAGACCAATGGAACAGAACAGAGACCCCAGAAATGTACCCTCAACTCTATGGCCAACTAATCTTTGACAAAGCAGGAAAGAACATCCAATAGAAAAAAGACCATCTCTTCAATAAGTGGTGCTGGGAAAACTGGACAGCTATATGCAGAAGAATGAAACTGGACCATTCTCTTACACCATACACAAAAGATAAACTCAAAATGGATGAAAGACCTCGATGTGAGACAGGAATCCATCAAAATCCTTGAGGATAACATAGGCAGTAACCTCTTTGACATTGGCCATAGCAACTTCTTTCAAGACATGTCTCTAAAGACAAGGGAAACAAAAGCAAAAATGAACTTTTGGGACTTCATCAAGATGAAAGACTTCTGCACAGCAAAGGTAACAGTCGACAAAACAAAGAGGCAACCCATGGAATGGGAGAAGATGGCTGTAAATGACATTTCAGATAAAGGGCTTGTATTCAAGATCTATAAAGAGCTTATCATATCAACACCCCAAAAACAAATAATCCAGTCAATAAATGGGCAGAAGACATAAACAGACACTTCTCTAAAGAGAAGGATAACAGACACATGAAAAAATAAATACTTAACATCACTAGCCATCAGGAAAATAGAAATCAAAACCACAATGAGATACCACCTTACACCAGTTAGAATGGCAAAAATTAACAAGAAGGAAACAACAAATGTTGGCATGGATGTGAAGAAAAGGGAACCCTCTTACACTGTTGGTGGGAATGCAAGCTGGTACAGCCACTCTGGAAAATAGTATGGAGGGTCCTCAAGACATTAAAAATAGAGCTACCCTATGATTCAGCAAATGGACTACTAGGCTTTAACCCACTGAGCCACCCAGGTGCCCCAATTATTGTATAGTTTTATTCATGTGTGGAACATAAGGAAAAGCACAGAGGACCACAGGGGAAGGGAAGGAAATATGAATGAAAAGATATCAGAGAGGGAGAAAAACCATGAGAGACTGAACTTCAGGAACCAAACTGAAGATTAAAATAGGGAGGGGGATGGAGGGATGGGATAACTGGGTGTGGATCTTAAGGAAGGCATGTGTTGTAATGGGCACAGGGTGCTATACAAACTAGGGAATCACTGAAGCCTATATTAAAAAATAATGATGTACTCTATTTTGGCTAACTGAACATAAAAGACAAAAAAAAAACTCATTGGAGCATAAATCCACAAGCATAAATCTCAATAGGGTTTTCAGATCTGAGATAATGAAATTTGAACTGTGATTGATGGATTTCTAGATGCTTAGTGCAAAAAGTTCAAGAGATAAAAATTCTATGGGGGCTCAGTCATTAGGGGCCCCACACTTTTGTGACTTTACATGGAAGAACTCAACCAGTTTCTCACAAGAATATCAAAGAAAAGTCCCCTTGTGCTTCCAGCAGAGGGAGGGGAAATGGAACTATTTGAAATATGCCAGAACATTGTGTTTGTTTTTTACAGTCTTTACTCACAAGATAAACTATTTAATAAAAGCCAAACCTCCTGGAATTTTATCAGAGCCTAATAGAACAAGGTGAAGAGAATTACCCAATTTTAGACCATTCTATTCATCCTTTTCCATCTAAGGATGCGGTTACTGTGAAGTAAATACGAAGTTCACAGTTTAGAGGCACAGGACCACTAAAAGACAGGCCTACCCATAGGACTATAGAATGTTTTTGCTTCCCCAATACCTCACCACTATATTAGTAAAGATCTAATTGCAGCAGTTTTGTTTACCATAACATCATGTCCACCTGTCATGAAAATAATATAAGACATAATAAAAGACAAAAGCACAGTTTGAAGAGACAGAGCAAGCATCAGAGCCAGACTCAGATATGGAAGGAATTACAGAATTATCAGAGCAGAAATATACAACAACTGTGATTAAGATACTAAGCACACTAATAGATAAATTAGACAGCATGCAAGAACAGACAGACATTGTTAACAGAGAGAAGGAGAATAAAAGTATAAGTGGGGAAAAAAAGAAAAAAAGAAAAGAAAATGTGGATATTAAAGAATACTGTCATAAAAATGAGGAATACCTCTAATAAGATTATTGGTATAATGGACATAGCTACAGAAGGAGTCCGAACTTGAGGATATCTCCACAGATATATATATATACCCTATAGTGAAAATCAAGGAGAGAGAGAGAGAGAATATTCGAGAATCATGGGACAACTACAAAAGGCGTAACATACATATAACAGGTTTCAAAAGGAGGAGAGAGAGAGAGTAAGGAACAGAAGAAACATTTGAGGGTGCCTGGGTGGCTCAGTTGTTAAGTGTCTGCCTTCGACTCAGGTTGTTATTCCAGGGTCCAGGGATTGAGCCCTGCATTGGGCTCCCTGTTCAGTGGGAAGCCAACTTCTCCCTCTCCCACTCCCCATGCTTCTGTTCCCTCTCTTGCTGTGTCTCTCTCTGTCAAAAAAGTAAATAAAATATTAAAAAAAAAAAGAAACACTTGAGACAATGATAGATGAGAATTCTTCCAAATTAATGTCTGACACCATACTAAAGACACAGAATGCTCAAAGAACACCAAACAGAAGGGCAAAAAAGTTATAACTAGCTATAATGATTTTCAAACTGCAAAAAAATCAAAGATGAAAAAATCCTGAAAAAAGTCAGAAGAAAGATAAGACTTACATATAAAAGAGCAAGGATAAGAATTATTTCTACCTTTACAGAATCCATGTCTCATGATTAATGTTATAGGTCAATCTGACTTGGTCATGTGATGCCATGGTTTTTAGGGTAGATTCTGTTTGCTCTCTCCAGTGTGGATTGGCATCATCCAACCGATTGACGGCCTTAATAACAAGAACAACAACAAAAACAAATTGGAGGAAGAATTTGAGAATTTGGTCCTTCACACTAGCTTGCTTATACTGGAACTTTTTTTTTTTATTTTTTGTTGTTGTTGTTTTATTAACATATAATGTATTATTTGTTTCAGGGTACAGGATCTGTGAATCAGTCTTACACAATTCACCACATTCACCATAGCACATACCCTCCCCAATATCCATAACCCATCCACTCTATCCCTCTCTCCCCACCCCACCCAGCAACCCTCAATTTGTTTCTTGAGATTAAGAGTCTCTTATGGTTTGTATCCCTCCCCAGTCCCATCTTGTTTCATTTTTCTCTCCTTTCCCCCCATGACCCCCCCCACTGCCTCTCAAATTCCTTACATGAGAGATAATATGATAATAGTCTTTCTCTGATTGACTTATTTTGCTTAGCATGATACCCTCTAGTTCCATCCACGTCATTGCAAATGGAAGAATTCTTTTTTGATGGCTGCATAGTATTCCAGTGTGTGTGTGTGTGTGTGTGTGTGTGTGTGTGTGTGTGTGTGTATCCCATCTTCTTTATACATTCTTCTGTTGATAGACATCTTGGCTCTTTCCATTGTTTGACTATTGTGGACATTGCTGCTATAAACATTTGGGTGCACATGCCCCTTCAGATCTCTACATTTGTATCTTTAGGGTAAATACCCAGTAGTGCAACTGCTAGGTCATAGGGCAGCTCTATTTTCAACTTTTTGAGGAACCTCCATGCTGTTTTCCAGAGTGGCTGCGCCAGCTTGCATTTCCACCAACAGTGTAAGAGGGTTCCCCTTTCTCCACATCTTTGCCAACACCTGTTGTTTCCTGATTTGTTAACTTTAGCCATTCTGACTGGTGTGAGGTGGTATTTCATTGTGGTTTTGATTTGTATTTCCCTGATGTCAAGTGATGTGGAACACTTTTTTATGTGTCTGTTTGGCCATCTGGATGTCTTCTTTGCAGAAATGTCTGTTCATGTCCTCTGTCCCTTTGCTGTGAAAAAGCTTTTGATCTTGATGAATCCCAAAAGCTCATTTTTGCCCTTCCTTTCCTTGTCTTTGGCGATGTTTCTAGGAAGAAGTTGCTGTGCCTGAGGTGAAAAAGTTGCTGCCTGTGTTCTCCTCAAAGGTTTTGATGGATTCCTGTCTCACATTGAGGTCTTTCATCTATTCTGAGTCTGTTTTTGTGTGTGTTGTAAGGAAATGGTCCTGTTTCATTCTGCTTGTGCCTGTCCAATTTTTCCAGCACCATTTATTGAAGAGACTGTCTTTTTTCCATTAGATGTTCTTTCCTGCTTTGTCAAAGATTAGTTGGCCATAGAGTTGAGGGTCAATTTCTGGGCTCTTTATTCTGTTCCAAAGATCTATGTGTCTGCTTTTGTGCTAGTACCATACTGTCTTAATGATTACAACTTTGTAATAGAGCTTGAAGTCTGGAGTTGTGATGCCACCAACTTTGGTTTTCTTTTTAAGCATTCCTCTAGCTATTTTGGGTATTTTTTGTTCCATATAAATTTTAGGATTATTTCTTCCATTTCTTTGAAAAAAGTTGATATTTTTATAGGGTTTGCATTAAATGTGTAGCTTGCTCTAGGTAGCATAGACATTTTCATAATATTTGTTCTTCTAATCCATGAGCAAGGATTCTTTGTGTCTTCCTCAATTTCTTTCATGAGTTCTTTATAGTTTTCTGAGTACAGATTCTTTGCCTCTTTGATTAGGTTTATTCCTAGCATCTTATGGTTTTGGATGCAATTGTAAATGGGATCAATTCCTTAATTTATCTTTCTTCTGTCTCATTGTTATTATATAGAAGTGTAACTGATTTCTGTGCATTGATTTTATATCCTGACATTTTACTGAATTTCTCTATGAGTTCTAGCAGTTTTGGAGTGGAATCTTTTGGGTTTTCCACATAAAGTATCATATCATCTGCAAAGAGTGAGAGTTTGACTTCTTCTTTGATGATTTGGACTCCTTTTATTTCTTTTTGCTGTCTGATGGCTGAGGCTAGGATTTCTAGTACTAAGTTGAATAGCAGTGGTGATAGGGAATAGCCCTACCATTGGAACATTGATCTTGTCTTGCCCTCAGCACTCCTGGTTCTCAGGCCTTCAAAGCAGACTAGAATATAAATCATTTCCCCTCGTTCTCAGGCATCTGGACTTGAACTGAAATATACCACCAGCTTTCCTGGGATTTCATCTTCAAGTTGGCAGATCATGAGACTTTTCAGTCACCATTATTGTGTGAGCCAATTCCATATAAGTCCTTTGTATAAATATATAAAAGACTCATATGTAATATGTATAGATATATATCCTATTGGTTGTGTTTCTCTAGAAAACCTTGATTATATACAATGCAAGCAAGAAGAGAGTGGAGTGAAATATTTAATGTTGAGAGAAAAAAAAAGTCTCACCAACCTAGAATTCTGTTCTCTTTCTAAAATGAAAGAAAAATAACTTTTTTCACACAAACAAAAACTGAAGGAATTTGTTGCCAGTAAACTGCCCTTGCCAGAAATGTTAAGAGAAGTTCCTCTAAGAGAAAGGAAATTCAGAAATTTGGATCTACATAAGAAAGGAAGTGCATCATTTTAACTGAAGGTAAAATAAAAAACTTTTATTTTTCATATTTTTAATTGATCTGACAGGCAACCATTTATTCAAAATAATAGTAACAATATATTAACATTATGTATGCTTATATGTAAGTGAAATTAATGACAATAATGATACAGAGACAGGAAAGGGGAATTAGAACTATTTTGTTATTGTAAGGCACTCACACTACCTGTGAACTAGTATAGTATTATATCAAAGTGGACTTGGATTAGCTGTAGATGCATACTTACATATATTTACAGAAGGAAATGTATATTGCAAACTCTTATACAACCAATAAAAAGAAAAACTAGAAAAGAAACATAACTCACATGTTTAGAGAGAAATGGAATCATATAAAATTCTCATATAAAATCACAAAAGGCAGAAAAGGAGTGGAACACATAGTAAGAACTAAAAATAAGGGCAATACATAAAACAGTAATAAATATGATAGACATAATGCAATGATATCAAGAATCACTTTGTTAGTGGTCTAAATACACAAAGTAAATGATAGAGATTGTCAGACTGGACCAAAAAACAAGATACAACTATAGGTTGTTTACAATAAAGACAAATAAAAAGGTAAATGGATGGAAGGGAATATACCTTGCTGACACTAACCAAAAGGAAACAGAGGTATCTATATTAATTTTAGACAGAGAAAACTTCATGAGAGGGAAAGTTATCAGGATAATGAGGGGTATTACATAATGAATAAGGGGTCAATACACCAAGAAGACATAATCCTTAATGTATATGACCCTAATAAGAGAGGATCAATGTACATGACACAGAAGCTGATAAAATTGCAAGAAGAAATAGATAAATTTTGTATTATATTTGGATACTGTAACACACTTTTATCAGAATTAGACAAGTAACTGGCAGGAAATCAGTAAGGACACAGTTGATTTCAATGTCACTATCACTCAACTGGCTATAATTGACATCCATAGACTACTTTATACAAAACCAGTAGAATACATATTCTTTCCAAGCTAATGTGAAACATTCACCAAGATAGATCATGTACTGGGCCATAAAACACATCTTAAAAAAATTAAAGGACTAGAACTTACATAATGTCTGCTCTCAGCCCACATTGGTATTAAATGAGATATTGAAAACAGAAAGATAACTGGAAATTTCAAAAAAAAATACTTGGAGATTTAACAAAACACTTCTGAATAACACATGGATCAAAGGAGAAATATTAAGGGAAATTTAAAAATTTTTGAACTAAACGAAAATGAAAACACAACTTCTAAAATTTGTGGAATTCAGTGAAAGCAATGATTAGAAAGAAATTTGTATCATTGAATTCAAATATAAAAAAAGTAAGATCTAAAATCAGTCATCAAAGCTTCTACTTAGGAAACTAGAAAAAATAAGAGCAAACTAAGTCTAAAGTAAGGAGCCAAAAAGAAATATTAAAAAATAGAACAAAAATTAATGAAGTTGGAAATAGAAAATCAATAGAGAAAATCGATAAAACCAAAAGCTGAGTCTCTGAAAAGATCAATAAAATCAATAAACCTCTAAAAGATCAGTAAAAGCAATAAACCTCTAACCAGACTAACTTAGGAAAAAAGAGAAAGGACACAAATGACTAATATCAGAGATGAGATCACTTCAGATACCATTTACACTAAAAGGATAATAAAGAAATACTGTGAAAAACTCTATGTCCCTAATTTGATAAGCTAGATGAAATAGACTAATTCCTTGAAAGATATAATCTACCAGAACTTACACAAGAAGTAGACAATCTAAATAGGCCTATATCTATTAATGAAATTGAATCAGTAAGTAATAACTTTCTCAAATAGATAGCACAAGGTTTCACTGGTGAATTCTATCAAACATTTAAAGAAGAAATAACAGTAATTCTCTAGAAGCTCTTGCAGAAGATATAAGTAGAAGGAATATTCCTTAAATCATCTGCAAAGTCAAAAATTACCCTAATACCCAAAACAAAGACATTAAAAGAAAATAAAACTATACACCAATAATTCTTATGAACATAGTTATAAAAATTCAAAACAAGTTATTAGTAAGTCTAATCAATGATGTATTAAAAAAATCACACACCAAGACCAAGTGAGTTTATCCCAAGTGAGTTTGAATGTTGAACGCATTTAAAAATCAATTAATGCATGCAAGCACATGAACAGACTAAAGAAAAAGAATCACATGATCATATTAGTCAATGTAGAAAAATAATTGATAAAACCCACACCCTCTCAGGATAAAAGCTTTCAATAAACTAGGAATAGAGGGTTTTTCCTAACCTTGATAAAGAGTGTCTGCAAAAACTAATAGCTAACTCCAACTTCATGGTGAGAAAGTTGAAGCTTCCTACTTAGAACCAGAATAAGGCAAGGATATCTCCTCTCACCACAGCTCTACAGCAGGGAAGTGGAAGTACTAGCTAATGCAATAATTCAAAAATAAAATGAGAAATAAGAAGTATAGAATTTTGGAAGGAAATAAAAAAAATACCTAAGACAAGTGAAAATTGAAACAAAATGTTCCAAAATCTTTGGGACACAGCAGAAGTTGTTGTAAAGTTTATAATGGTTCAGGCTTACATCAAGAAACAAGAAAATCTCAAAAAAAAATCTAATTTTACACCTAAAGGAATTAGAAAAAGAAGAAAGGAAGCCCAAATTACATAGAAAGAAGAAAACAAAGATTAGAGTGGAAATAAATGATATAGAGATTGAATATACAACAGAAAAGATCAAGGAAATTAGAGCTGGTTCTTTGAACAGATAAATAAAATTGACAAATTTTTAGCCAGACTAAGAAAAAAAGAGATAAATAAAACCAGAAATGGAAGAGAAGTTACAACTAATATCAAAAAAATAGAATGAATGCTGAGTGAGTACTGTGAATAATTGCTCACAAATTGAACAATCTAGAAGAAATGGATAAATTCCTAGTAACATACAATTTTCCAAGATTGCATCATGAACTAATAGAAAATTTGGATAGAATTACTAGTAAGGAGACTGAATCAATAATTAAAAAAAATCCAAAACTTCCTGTAGCTTTCAGGGCCAGAGCTTCACTTGTGAATTCTACAAAACATTCAAAGAAAATTTAATACCAGTCCTTCTCTAAGAGTTCCAAAAATTGAAGGGGAGTAAATGCTTCCAAACTCTTTTTAGTCTAGCATTCCCCTGATAACTAACACACACATATTAAAAAAAAAAAATTCAGGCCAGTATCTATGATGAACATAGATGCAGAAATCCTCAACAAAATATTAGCAAGCCAAATTCAACATTATGCTAAAAGAAGAGTACACTATGTTCAAGGGGGACTTAATCTAAGGATGCAAGTATGATTCAATATTGGCAAATCAATCACATGATGCAGTATATTAACAAAAGGAAACATAAAAATCATCATCATAATAGATGCCAAAATAGTGTTTCATAACATTCAATATCTATTTATAATAAAAACTCAAAAAGTGGGTAGGGCTGGATGTACCTCAACATAATAAAGGCTATATATGACAAGCTCACAATTAACATTCTTAAAGGTGAAAAGCTGAAAGCTTTTAAGACCAGGAACAAGATAAGGATGCCCATTCTTGTCACTTTTGTTCAATATACTATTGGAAGTCCTAGACAGAGCAAATAAGCAGGAGAAAAGAAATAAAAGACATCCTTATTTTATTTTATTTTATTTTTTTTTTCTTTAAAGATTTTATTTATTTATTTGACAGAGAGAGATCACAAGCAGGCAGAGAGGCAGGCAGAGAGAGAGGAGGAAGCAGGCTCCCCGCTGAGCAGAGAGCCCGATGTGGGGCTCGATCCCAGGACCCTGAGATCACGACCCAAGCTGAAAGCAGAGGTTTAATCCACTGAGCCACCCAGGCGCCCCGTAATAAATAAAATCTTAAAAAAAAGATTTTAGGGGCACCTGGGTGGCTCAGGCCCTTAAGCGGCTGCCTTCTGTTCAGGTCATGATCCCAGTCTCCTGGGATCGAGCCCCGAATCATCGGGCTCCTAGCTCAGCGGGATGCCTGCTTCTGCCTCTTCCACTCCCCCTGCTTGTGTTCCCTCTCTCGCTGTGTCTCTGTCAAATTAATAAATAAAATCTTTTTTTTTAAGATTTTATTTATTTATTTGACAGAGATCACAAGTAGGCAGAGAGGCAGGCAGAGAGAGAGGAGGAAGCAGGCTCCCCGCTG
>NW_019154093.1:39953564-39975583 GCF_002288905.1 Enhydra lutris kenyoni
AGCAGAGAGCCCGATGTGGGGCTCGATCCCAGGACCCTGAGATCATGACCTGAGCCGAAGGCAGCAGCTTAACCCACTGAGCCACCCAGGTGCCCCAAGACATCCTTATTTTAAAGAAAAAATAAAATTCTCACTATTTGCCAACAACACGATTTTTTTAAAATATTTTAATTTATTTATTTGACAGACAGAGATCACAAGTAGGCAGAGAGGCAGGCAGAGAGAGAAGGAGGGGAAGCAGGCTCCCTGCTGAGCTGAGAGCCAGATGTGGGGCTGGATCCCGGGACCCTGGGATCATGACCTGAGCTGAAGTCAGGGGCTTTAACTCACTGAGCCACCCAGGCGCCTCAACAACATGATTTTATATATAGAAAATTCTGAAGATCCCACCAAGAACAACAACAAAAAAACAAAAACAAAAACAAAACAACTGTTAGAATTAATAAAGAAATTCAGTAAAGTTGTAGAATCCCAGATAAATATACCAAAATCTATTATGTTTTTATATATCAGCAACAAACTATCAAAATAAGAAATTAAGAAATCAATACTATTTACAATTATATCAAAAAGAATAAAATACATAGGAATAAATTTAACCAGAGGTGAAAGACCTATACACTGAAAACTAGAAGACATGGATGAAAGTAATTGAAAAAGACACAAATAAATGGGAAAATATTCTGTACTCAATAGGAAGAATTAATATTATTAAAATGCCCATGCTACTCAAAACAATCTACAGAGTCAGTGTAATCCCTATCAAAATTCAAATGGCACTTTTTACAGAAATAGAACAAACAATCCCAAAGATCCTGAATGGCAAAAACATTCTTAAGAAAGAAGAACAAAGCTGGAAGTATCACATTTTCTGATTTCAAACTGTTTTACAAAACAATAGTAATCAAAACAGTATGGTATTGGCATAAAAACAAATAATAGATCAAAGGAACAATATAGCAGAGAAATAAACCCATTCTATATGGTAAATTAAGAGCAAAGAATATACAATAGGGAAAGGACAATTTCTTTAATAAATAGTGCCAGGGAAATTGGATGCATGTAAAAGATGAAATTAAACCACCACCTTACAACATACATAAAATTAACAACATGGATTGAAGACTTGAATGTAAGATATGAAATCATCCAACTTCTAGAAGAAAACATAGGGGGTAAAATCCTTGATGTCAGTCTGAGTGATAGTTTTTTAGACCAGACTCCAAGTTGAAGGGCAACAAAAAAGCAAGAGTAAACAAATGGGATTACATCAAACTAAAGAGCTTTGCAAAATGAAGGAAACCATAGACAAAAAGAAAAGGCTACCTACCAATTAGGGGAAGATATTTGCAAATCATATATCCAGTGAGGGGATAATACCTGAAATACATATAGAATTCATACAATTTAATAACCAAAGACCAAATAATTCAATTAAAAAATGAGCAGATTTTTTTTTCTAAGAAGATATACTGATTGTCAAAAGGCACATTAAAAGATGTGCATTATTACTAATCATCAGGGAAATTAAAATCAAAATCACAAGAAGATATCATCTCATACCTATCAAGAGGACATTATCAAAAAGGCAACAGATAGAAAATGTTGATAAGGAGCCAGAGAAAAAGGAAACCCTCATTCACTCTTGTTGGGAATTTGAATTGGTGCACTCACTATGGAAAACACTATGGAGTTTTTTTAAAAAAAGTTAAAAAAGAGCTATTATTTAATCCAGTATTCCACTTATGAATACTTATTTGAAAAAAATACAAATACTAATTCAAAGAGATATATGTACTTTTATGTTCACTGAAGCATTAATTATAATAGCCAAGATATGAAAACAACTTAAGTGTTCATCACTGGGTGCGTGGATAATGATGTGGTATATACCATATATATATATACAATGAAATACAACTCAGCCATTAATAAAGGATGAAATCTTACCATCTGAAACAATATTGATGGACCTTGAGGATATTATGCTAGGTGAGATAAGTCAGATAAAGAGGAGCACTGGGTGTTATTTGCAAATAATGAACCATGAACACTACATCAAAAACTAATGATGTACTGTATGTTTACTAACATAACACAATAAAAAATATAAGAACAAAAATAAAGTCAGACACTAAGGGGAAAAAAAGACAAATACTATTTGGCTTCACTTATATATGAATCTTAGTAAAACAAGCGAATGAACAAACAAAACAAAACTCAGAGAAGATATACAGAGAAGAGATTGGTGATTGACAGAGAGAGAGAGGGTGGGAGGTAGACAACATAGGTGAAAGGGATCAAGAGGTTACAATCTTCCAGTTACACAATAAATAAATCATGGGAATGTCATGTACAGCATGGTGACTATAGTCAATAATATGGTAATGCATATTTGAAAATTTGCTGAGTAGAGTTTGAAAGTTCTTATCATGAAAAAAATTATAACTTTGTATGGTGACAGATGATAACTGGTCTTATTGTGGTAATCATTCCACAACATACACAAAGATCACATCATTATGTTGTACATATGAAACTAATTAAATGACATATATCAATTATATGTCAATAAAAAGATACACATGTCTTTATATATATAATTCAGTTACATCAGAACACATTCCTGTCTGTCTTGGCCTCAAGTAAATCCTGTAATTCTTCTCTCCATTCTTCCTGAAAGGGACTTATGGTCACATAACAGTGTAATTTCCCACTGGGCAAAAGGTAGTACACAGAATTTCCAGGATATAAAATAGTGACTCAAAATTGATGTTAATCTCTAGAGAATTGGAAAACCACTGCGTATTCCACTGTATAGCTTGAGGACTTATAGTGTCAGGAGACAGATGGAATTAAGTTTAATTGTGTGCTTAGTGGAACTACAGACCAGTTTTTTAGTTGTATATCCAGTCCAAGCATGTAGATTATTAATAACTGGCAGAAGAGCACATGAATGACCTACCTAGTGTGATAAAGGGTCTAGAAAAAGTTTCTGAAATAACTCTGCCACCCTTACCACCTTCTAAAATTGCAATACTATATCCCTGATGAAAATTAGATAAGTATCAAAATTAAAGAATTAAAATGTAGATGTAGTGATCCTTATCTCATTTTCATTTCTCTCCATGTCTGGTTCATGAATAAGCCAAATATGTCATAGAGATCAACCACAGATGCTTGCAAATGCAATCAGATTGTGGTGCCAATCACAGCAGCAGTTCCACATGTAGAAACTTTAGGAGCAAATAAACATGGCTCATAGAGTACATTACCCAGTTACTGGCCCAGAAAAGTTAATGCTTTTATGTCTCATCACTATTATAGTAGATAATCATAAATAAAAAATAGAGAAAACAGTCTTGCCCTAACAGAGACCCTTCTCTCTGTTATAATGTAGACTAAAGAGATGTTGAGTTCCATAATATCTCAGAATATCATGTCAATCCATTGCATTGATAACATGTGAATAGGACCTAGTGAAAAGTAGCAAGAACTCTACATGCATTAGGAGCCAGCCCCATAGGTAAGCTTTCAACATGTCTAGTTATGTGGGGATAAGTAGGACCGTCTATTTTCAAGTGTGAAATATGCTTCTGCACCTTGCACCCCAGACACAAAGAAAGATATTTTGAAGATAATTTTGAAGATAACATATACCACATTTTGGAATGCTGCTGTTATTCATTTACTTGTTTATCTACAACATTCAGGAGTGACTTGGTCTCTGAGCAAGTAAAAACCCTGATTGAATTTTAGACTATGTTTCAAACTGTTCATCCACATGGCTTTATGACCTAGTAGACCCAGTAATATTGGAAGTATTAGAGATGCAACATATTGTGGATCTTGTAGAAAGTTGTCATGTAAGGACAACAGCATAGACCTCTAAAGTTTCAGAATAAAACCATCATTTATTTAGCAATAACTATTCTTTATTTGGTATGTAGTTCTGTCTTGTTACTGAGAGTTTGTAGAGTGAACACCTGTTCATGGGATACCACAACTATGCAACTTGTATTGCAAATCATGAATTGTGTGATCTGATCTACTGAACCATAAAATTGGATGTGCACAGTGGCATTTTATTGTAAAATGAAAATGGTATATATTAGACTTGGATACATAGATCCAGGAAGGCACAAATAAACTGTATGAACAGATGGTTCAGACTCCCATGGTACCTGCTCCTACTGCTTCACTGCCTTTCCCTAAACTACAGATATGACCTCATGGGGAGTTTCCCAGGATTAGTTAAAGGACTAAGAAAAAGTTTGAGTCTGATTTCCTGTTAGATCTCCAATATATACTGGTAGATGGCCACTGCTTATAACTGCATTCAGTGACAGCTCTTGAAAACAATGGTAAAAGGAAATGTTTCTGATGTTTAACTTCTTACAGAAGGGCAGAGGACCCAAAATATGCATCTACAACAGTTTACAAGGAGTGGTTAACAAATTGGCTGCTAAGTCCCTGACAGACATGGAAAAAAAAAAAAATAAGATGGGAAAGATCTCCAAGGAGACCTGGAGAATCGGAATACAGATGGACAATTTAGAATGGGCATAGTGTGGAGACATGCATGTCCACCTAACTTTGCACTAGAAAAAACAATCTTGTTTAGTGTAAGCTATCAATAATTTGGAAGACAAGATGATCCATCCTGTGGATGACTGTATTTTCCCATAGATCAGTGAAACAGAGTAGAGATCCGGGGGGGGGGGGAACCCACACTTATATGGTCATTTAATCTATGTCAAAGGAGGCAAGGATATATATAGGGAAAAGACAATCTCTTCAACAAATGGTGCTGGGGAATCTGGACAGCTTCATGTGAAAGAATGAAACTGGATGACTTTTTCACATTATACACAAAATAAACTCAACATGGACTAAAGATCTAACTGTAAGACCTGGAACCATAAAACTCCTAAAAGAAAATGTGGGCAGTAATTTCTTTGACATGGCCATAGAAATGTTTTTCTAGATATGTCTCCTCAGGCAAGGAAAACGAAAGCAAATTAAACTTTTGGGACCACACCAAAATAAAAAGCTTTTGCAGAGTGAAGGAAACCATCAACAAAATGACAAGGCAACCTACTAAATGTGAGAAGATATTTGATATATCTGATATGAGGTTAATATCCAAAATAGATAAAGAACTTATATAACTCAACACCAGAAAAATAACCCAATTAACAATGGGCAGAGGACCTGAATAGACATTTTTCTAAAGAAGCCATATGATGGTCAATAGACGCATGGAAAGATGCTCAGCATCATTCATCATCAAATAAAAAAAGACAAGAAATAACAAGTGTTGGCAAGGATGTGGAGAAAATGGAATCCTCATGCACTGTTGCTGGGAATACAAATTGGTGCAGCCACTGTTGAAAACAGTAGGGAAGTTCTGATAAAATTAAAAATAGAATTACCATATGATTCAGTTAATTTCATTACTAGGTATTGACTCAAAAACATGAAAACTCTAATTAGAAAATATACGTATATTTCTATGTTTATTGTAGCATTATTTACAACAGCTGAGGTATGGAAGCAATCCAAGTGTCTATTGATGAATGAATGAAGAAGATATGATATGGAGATTTTATATATATACATTTATAAAATCTCTCTCTCTCTCTCTCTCTCTCTCTCTATATATATATATATATATAACTATCCCACTGGATAGTACTCAGGCATAAAAAACAATGAGATCTTGCCATTTGGAACAACATGGAAGGATCTAGAGGATATAATACTAAGTGAAGTTAGATAGGAAAAGACAAATACCCTATGATTTCAGTTATATGTGGAATTTGAGAAAGAAAACAAACAAATAAAGGGAAAAAAAGAAGAAAACAAACAAAACCTGACTCTCAAATACAGAGAACAAACTGTGGTTGCTGGAAGGAAGGTGGCTGGGAGACATGGGGAATATAAGTATACTTAATGTAATAAGCACTGAGTAACATATAGAATTGTTGAATCATAGTTACACCTGAAACTAATATAGTGCTGTATGTTAATTATAATTCAATGAAAAAAAAAAAGTTGCTTTTTTCCAAAGTCCTATTTCTTGCCTAATGAGTTCATGAACCAAATGGCCATGGTAGAAACTGTGTATGTGATTGACAATATAGATTTCCCCTCAAGAAAGTGGACCTGAGTATCTAATTAGCCAAGGGCAGAGGCTAATGATTCCTCAATATCAGATTATCCTATAGGAATTCAGACATCTACTTGGAAAAGGTTGGCTATTTGCAATCCCTTTCCTCATGGTTGAGTGGCATCTAGTACTTAATAAGAACACCCGAAGCACTTCTAGCAATACCAACCTTCATGGATTTGGATAATACCTTATGTGCTATGTGTTACTATTTTAGCTCATATATATCATGACTGATTTAGGAGCAGACTTTGGAAGAAAATCAGTAAAGATAGTAATGCCAAGAGTATTCAGTAGTGTTACCCATGCCCAGTGACCCCAAAATAGTTGGCTTGATAGAATGAATCTGCTGAAGATTCGGGCATAGTATTTTATGAGAAATAACTTCTGGTACTATATAACTTAAGCAGGTGCACAGATACGTTATTTCTTCCTCATTTTATGGGGAAAGAAAATAAGGAAAGGAAAATAAGGCTCATAGAGGCAAAGTGCTTGTTATCCTGGTATATCTGTTAAGTGGCGTAACTAAAATATTAATCAGTATCTATAGTTTTAAACCTATAGTCTTTTTTTTTTTAATTTTATTTATTTCTTTGACAGAGAGAGATCACAAGTAGGCAGAGAGGCAGGCAGAGAGAGAGAGAGGGAAGCAGGCTCCCCGCCGAGCAGAGAGCCCGATGCGGGACTCGATCCCCAGGACCCCGAGATCATGACCCGAGCCGAAGGCAGCGGCTTAACCCACTGAGCCACCCAGGCGCCCCTAAACCTATAGTCTTTAATTGACATTTAAAACTTTCTTCAAATTTTATCTGATTTACTTATTAAGCTTTGACTTTCATGACTACTTGAAAAAAAAACCTGTTTTGTATCCCCATCAAAATATTTATTCTTTAAGAAAATATTCATTGTCAAATTCTGGAACACTGAAATTAAAAAATAAATAATTTTAAAAAAATACAATAGAAAAAATATTAATTGTCCATGTCTATGTCACAAATATTCTGTGAAAAACCAGGATACAGTTATAAAATATGTAGTTCCTTAAATGTGTAGATTGTTTTAGGTAGTATATACACTTTAATAATTTTTGTTTTTCCAATCCATGAGCATGGAATGTCTTTCCATTTCTTTGTGTCACCTTTAATTTCTTTCATCACTGTTTTGTAGTTTTCAGAGTACAGGTCTTTCACCTGTTTGGTTCTGTTTATTCCTAGGTATTTATGACTTTTGGTACAATTGTAAATGGGATTGATTCCTTAATTTCTCTTTCTGCTGCTTCCTTATAAATTAATGTCTTCTTCTATAAATTCATGTCTTCTGCAAATAGTGAAAGTTTTACATCCTCCTTGCCAATTTGGATGCTTTTTATTTCTTTCTTGTTGTCTGACTGCTGTGGCTAGGACTTCCAGTGCTATGTTAGACAACATTGGTAAGAATGAACATCCTTGTCCTGTTCCTGACTGCGAAGAAAAAGCTCTCAGTTTTTCCCACTGAGGATATTAACTGAGGATTTTTTATAAATGGCCTCTATTACCTTGAGGTGTCTTCCCTCTAAATGTACTTTGTTGAGGACTTTTACCGTGAATGAGTGTTGTACTTTGTCAAATGCTTTCTCTGCATCTATTGAAATGATACTATGCTTCTTATTCTTTCTTTTGTTAATATGGTGTATCACACTGATTGATTTACAAATATTGAACCACCCTTGCAACCCAGTAATAAATCTCACTTGATCATGGTGAATGATTTTTTTAATGTATTGTTGGATTTGGTTTGCTAGTATTTTATTGAGAATTTTTGCAACCACATTCAATAGGGATATCAGTCTGTAGTTCTCTTTATCTGTAGAGTCTTTATCCAGTTTTTGAATCAGGGTAATGCTGGCCTCATAGAATGAATTTGGAAGTTTTCCTTCCATTTCTATTGGAATAGTTTTGAAAAGAACAGGTATTAACTCTTTTTTAAAATATTTGATAGAATTTGCCTGTGAACCTATCTGGCCCTGGAATTTGGAGATTTTTGATTAATGATTCAATTTCTTTGCTGGCTTTTGATCTATTCAAGTGATCATTTCAGTTTTGGTAGTTCACATTTCTATGAATCTATCCATTTGTTTCAAGTTGTCCAATTTGTTGGCATATAATTTTTCATAATATTCTTTTATAATTATATTTCTGTGGTATTGGTTGTGATTTCTCCTCTCTTATTTGTTATTTTATTTATTTGGGTTCTTTCTCTTTTCTTTTTGATAAGTCTGGCTAGAGAGTTCTTTTTATGATTAATTTTCAAAGAACCAGCTCCTGGTTTCATGGATCTGTTCTATTGCATTTGTTTCCTGTTTGCTTATTATTTTGTTTTGGGTTTTTTTGTTTCTGTATTATTTATTTTTGGTCTAATCTTTATTATTACCTTTGTTCTCCTACCTTTATGCTTCCTTTGTTGTTCCTGTTCTAGCAATCCCTATCAATATACCAACAGCATTTTTCACAGAGTTGAACAAACAATCCTAAAATTTGTGTAGGACCACAAAAGACTGAATAGCAAAAGCAATGCTGGAGACATCACAAATCCAGACTTCATGTTATATTACAAATCTGTAGTGATCAAAATAGTATGGTAGTGACACAAAGATAGACATATCGATATATGGAACAAAATAGAAAACCCAGAAATAATCCCACAGCTATATGGTCCCCTAAACTTTGACAAAACAAGAAAGAATATTCAATGGGAAAAAGTATCTCTTCAACAAATGGACAGCTACATTGAAAAGAATGAAACTTCTTTCTAGATATGTCTCCTGAGGCAAGTGAAAGAAAAGCAAAAACAAACTATTGGGACTTCATCAAAATAAAATGTTTCTACACACAAAAGGAAATGATCATCAAAACTAACAGGCAACCTACAGAATGGGAGAAGATATTTGCAAATGACATATCTGATAAAGGGTTAAGTATCAAAATAAAAAAAAGTATTTATAAAAATTAACACTCCAAAACAAATAATCCAATTAAAAAATGGGCCAAAGACATGAAGAGACATTTTTTTCCAAAGGAGAAATACAAATGGCCAATAGCCATGTGAGAAGATGCTCACTATCACTGCTCAACAGGAAAATACAAATTAAAACCACAATGAGATATCACTTCATACTGTCAGAATGGCTAAAATCATCAACACAAGAAGCAACAGGTGTCAGTGAGGATGTGGAGAGAGGGGAACACTCTTGCACCATTGGCAGGAATGCAAACTGGTGCAGCCACTCTGGAAAACAGTATAGAGGTTCTTCAAAAGGTTAAAAATAGGACTACCCTATTTTCCAGCCATTGCAACTAGGTATTTACCCAAAGAATACAAAAGTACCAATTCAAAAGGATACATGCACCCTGATGTTAATAGAAGCATTACTACAACTGCCAAATTATGAAAACAGCCCAAGTGTCCATCAACTAATGAATGGATAAAGAAGTGGTGGTATATATATGCAATGGAATACTAATTAGCCATAAAAAATGAAATTTTACCATTTGCAATGATATGGATGGAGCAAAACAGCACTTTGTGAAAAGATTTATTTATTTTTGAGAGAGAAAGGGTGTATGTGGGAATGAGCAGCAGAGGGACAAGGGGAGAGAGAATCTCCAACAGACTCCCAGCTGGGCAAGGAGACCAATGAGGGACTCAGTCCCAAGACCCTGAGATCATGATCTAAGCCAAAATCAAGAGTCAGATGTTTAACTGATTCAGCCATCCAGGAGCCTCATGACAGTATTCTTTTTTAACTTATTTTTAGAGATTGAGGTGGGGGAGAGAATGTTAAGTAGGCTCCATATCCAGCATGGAGCCTAACCTGGGGCTTGATCTCTCAACCTTGAGATCATGACCTGAGCCAAAACTGAGTTGGATGTTTATTGACTTGGATTCAGTTGGACTGAATCACTCAGACACCACTTTGATAGTATTATGCTAAGTAAAATAAATCAGCGAGAGAGAGTGACAACCCAAGAAATAGACTCTTAACTATAGGGAAAAACCTAATGGTTACCAGGGGGGTGGTGGATGGTTTAATAGGTGAAGGGATTAAGGATTATGCTTTCATGAGCATGGTGTGTTGTATGGAAGTGTTGAATCATTATATTGTACACCTAAGCCCAATATTACACTGTATGTTAAGTAACTGGAATTTAAATAAAAACTTTAAAAAATAAAATAAAATATGTATTTCTTGCCTTTAAGGAACATGCAACTTTGTGTATAAATTGTTAGTCTGCATGAGTATAAACATACAATTTGCTTCATTTAACAAATTTGCCAAGCATTGGCTGTGAAGAAGATACTATGGTATATTCTAGGAGTAAACAAAGATGAAAAGAATTTAAATTGTTTAATTATTTAATAACAGGAGATAGATAACTAGGAAAGTTATAATACAAGGTAGAATATGACAAATGACCAAGAGAAACACATATTAAAATATGGAATTTATATAAAACTGTCAAAATTCCAGTTTCTGGTTTTTCAGGATGAAGTTCATCTTTTCTGTTAAGAAAGGGCATACTCTCAGTGAAACATCAAATGTACAGTTGGTCTCCTCCCCACCCCCCATGGCAAAAAAAAGAAAAGAAAAAAAAAAAAAAGAAAGGGCATACTCATTTGACATGTCATGCCTATCACTTATAAATGGCAAAACACAATGTTGAAGAAGGCTGACATATCATCCTTAAATTTTAACCTGTTGTCATCTGTCAAATAACTTATAATTTAGACTATTTTAAATATAGGGTGATTACTTCCTTTTTTCTTTTTCTTTTTCTTTTTTTTTTTCTTTTTTTTCTTTTTTTTTTTTTTTCTTTTTCTTTTTAAATGGAAGCAATAAGGAATGATTGATGTGTGGGTTTTTTGTTTGTTTGGTTTTTTTGTTTTGTTTTTTTTTTTCTTCCAAGTAACAGGATATGGAGAAACTTCAGTTCAACTCTCAGGTCTTAATACAACATAACAGTTTAAGTCATTAATATAATTCATCTGGGCTCCTTTTTATGTATTTTAAAAGTAAAATTTGATAGAGAAGATGTGGGAGAGAAAATAGAATTTTCTAATGAATTATGATCTGATGGTGGCAAAAATAATGAGCATATCTAGACTATTGAGTTATTGTAGGTGAAGTTGTGGAGCAGGAACTGCAAACTATTATATTTTATATAAGCTCTAAATTATAAGGAATATGTGTGAATATTTATTTCTCATAGTTTGACCATTAATACCCTTAAAGTCAGAGAAATCAGAAAAAGCCAGATTGGCCACAGAGCCAAAATCAGAACACTAATAGCATCCTACAGAAATATTTCAAGACAAACTTTTGATTTTTTGATTTTTATTTCTATTTCTCCAAGTTTTTATTATTACTGAGATGGTAAAGCCATAGCAGCTATCTGGTTTAATATTATGAGTCACTAACTGTTTAATTCTGTGTATTAAACCAATCTATTCTCTGTATATTAAACCAGTCTTACGACAGAATACCAAACACTGTTATGCCTGTACAAGTTTCCTATAAAACATCTGAGTCGTTGGCAGTGTCACCAGTAATAAGAACAATTTTTATTTGAATATTTTAAGAATTTTAAAATAATGGAATAGGTAATAAAATCTGACTTGACTTCTTACTACTTTCCTGAAGTTAACCTCTGTAAAAATAACATCATCATATCCGAGAGTCTATTTTCTGGATACTGTGCTCTATGATTAATACTTTTGTGAAATACCTAGTTTGAATCTCAAAACAACTTCTTTATTATCCTCATTTTATTGATTCAAGCTCAGAGTGGTTACACTTCTATTACATTGTGGAGCCTATGCTTTTTCAAAAGTAGTGGGCTTTATTTCTATTTTTACTATTTTTCTTCTGCATTTCAGCATTTTAACTTTCCTCTTATCTTTGTTTGTTATTGATTTGACTAGCCTAGCTTTATTCTATCCTCATATCCCCTACCTTCTAATCTATATTTTTAAAACAATTGTCTTATATGTTAGGAACTTCTACTCGGGAGTCATCATTTTTTGAATTTCTATCCCTTATTACATAATGATTTGTGAATTAAAATCATTAATATTACACCACCGAATAATAAAAGTTGAATACATGGGAAATTGAAGTAATAATTTTCCTAAACAGAGTTAAAAAAAAAAAGTTGCAAAAAACTATTTTTACAACTTATACCAACAACCAAATTCAAACATTAACCTTCCAAATTTACCTTATATTCAAATATCTTTACTTGAATTTATATTTCTATCTTCATTTACCAATGTTTACATATTATTATATATTAAATATAATATTATTATAATTTTATACACAATGTAGGATTTTTCTTGCTAGATTGTAGTTTGTAAATTATTTCCTTTTTTAGAAAGATTTTTCAAATTTTTTAATTTTAATTTTTATTTCTTTGACACAGAGAGAGAGATCACAAGTAGGCAGAGAGGCAGGCGGAGGCAGAGGGGTAAGCGGGTTCTCCGCTGAGCAGAGAGCCTGATGCAGGGCTAGATCCCAGGACTCTGAGACCATGATCCAATCTGAAGGCAGAGGCTTAACCCACTGAGCCACCCAGATGACCCAGTAGATCATTATTTCCAGTACTAACTTTATCATGACCATTTATATTCTCCTTTATGATTTCAGATTCTCTTCCATTTAACTTATGTTGTATGTCAGATAAATTTAAATGCTGCTCAAATTGCTTACATGATTCTAATTCCTTTCGAGAGATAAGGCAAAATAATTAGCAAGGCATTTATAATGAGAAACAATTTCATATTTTAATTCAATAATGAATTTCAGAGTCTTTGTGAGGCTTAAACTTAATGATTGATTATGATACTATTCTTAAATTCTCTGTCTTTAAAAAAAATAAATAAATCTTTCCTGCCTTAAGAATTCACAACTGATGTTATTTGTAAACATTTTTACTAACTTTACTGCCTCAGCTGTTAAGAAGAACTTTGCTTTTAAAGTAGTTAGACTTATGCTATTACATACAAAAATCAACATAGTAAAAATGAATAGTCTTGGTAAAAATTTGGCAACATAGTGTGTATGTTAATTTCATCATTATAGGTATGAATACTGTTTTTGTTCAACTTGGAAGTTAAATTTAATAATTCATTAATTTACCAGACAATTCTCACTGTTTATTTCACAAATAAAATATGATTAATGTGAACAGATACAGATTAATAGATTTGCTAGTAACTGCTTTAATTTTCCAATGAAATTAACAAAGAAGGGGGAGAAAAGGAAGAAAATTGAATGTCATGCATTTAGGACTTTAATATTTGCTTGGATAGGATACTATTCTTAACTTTCAGAATACGAAAAATGTAAAAATATTTAAAATGCATCATTTTAATGAAAGTAACTTACATATTAATTTATAGCATAATTTCCATTAAGAATTGATTGGCACATGGTATTTATCTTCTCAAAATAAAGATGTGAAATTTTATAAAACAAGGTGATCCTATTTTTGTAGGCTTGTGTTACACAAAACTAGTCTCAAACTTACATAAGGGTTAAATTGTAAATGATTGTATATTGGCTCTTGGAACTAGTCTTGTTTTGATGAAAAGCAACTATGTGTTTCCAACTCTCTTATAGAAACAGGAGATTTATATTCACCTATAACAGGAGTCCTACACTGGCTTGGGCGAGTGAGAGTGAAATGGAAAATGTAGTCCAGGAAAGGAATTGGCAAGAACTATCTCACTAAGAAAATTTCATTTCCTCGGTCACTCTCTGGGTTTAGGGTAGCAGGACTTTTTTTTGTTTGTTTGTTTGGTTGGTGGTTTTGGGTTTTTGTTGTTGTTGTTGTTGTTGTTGTTTTGTTTGTTTGTTTGTTTGTTTACATTTGCTTAGTTAGGTCCTAAAAGAATTTTGAAAAACTGTGTACCTTCTCACACATTTTAGAATTGACACATAAAAAATTCAATTAAGATTTTTAAAATTTAAATGCTGCTCTGCCAAGTTTCTAGATAGCACAGGCAAGAATACTGAATGGAAAAACATCAATTCAGAAACAGTGAGCTGAAATGTGACTTAGAAGAGCTGGACTGTAAATGTGAAGATGATTTAGGAATTCTGTAACCAATTGCTTTTGCATATATATTAGGAGAGAACGATGATGAAAATACATGTCTAAATAAGTTGAAAGTATCTCAGTAAATATAAAACAATATTCCAGGTGATTAGAATATATTGTATAGTCACTTAATCAGCACCATGTTTTTCGCTTTCTTGGGATCTTAATAATAAAATTTTGATTAGGGGGCGCCTCCTGGCTCAGTTAAGCGGCCAGTTCTGCTTCTGCTTGGGCCATGACTGAGCCCCACATCGTGCTCTGTGCTCAGTGAGGAGTCTGCTTTAGATTCTCATGTCCTCTACCTCTAGCTCAGGTGCACTCTCTCTTTCTCTCTCTCTACCTCAAATAAAAAAAATTTTTAAATAATAATAATAATAATAATAAAATTGTGATTTGTAATCTATGGAATTTTAGATGTTATGGAAGAGGCAGTCCCTCTAGCAGCCGAGCAAGGGATGGATTTGAGAAGCTGACTGAAACTGAAACTGAGACAAAGAAAGGGCAGATAAGGAACTCTCTGACACATGATGGTAAGCCTGAATGAGGAACAATGGGCTTTGGGGATGAACAGGACAAGGTGCACCTGAGAAAGCTACAAAGGACATAAAATTGAAAAACTTAAATGATAGATTCATATCTCAAGAGTGAGAGCAAGAAAGATTTAAAAATAACTCCCTGGACTATTAGTAACTATTGGTATATTTTTGGGATGATACATTATTTCAAAAATGTGAAATATCTACAAGGACACAGTGCAAGAAGTCTATAATTGAAAAATGAAAAAAAAGTAGAACACAAAGTAGTGTCTGATGCTGATTATAGTAATGCTTGTATAGGGCTAAGCATAGGAGAGGTCTACAGATTAATAAATCAATGTATTTTGACAAAGGATTTCTTTGCATTTTGCTCATCTTGTACTTTGAAGCAGTTAATTATGTGTGAAAGAAGCATGTTCACCAAGGGCAATATTGGAGTGAGTATATGTAAAAAAAAATCTAAATATTAATCTAACTTTATTCATTGGTGGAGCATTACTCTAGTCTTTATATTTGAAAATAAATAATGAATACTCTTTTAGGGTCTCCTTTAGGAGATCTAAATAATTCCCCATACCCTACCTGTTTATAAATGTGTAAAATGTTTAAATAAAATTTTATTAATAGAAATTCTACATTTTGTAATTGCTTCTTTATATCCCTGAGGTTCTACTTCATATTTTTAATTCTAATTTTTAATTATTTTATAATGAAAAACCTAGTTTAATTCCAAATCCCAGTTTAATGCTCAGAGCCCTGTTTTATTGACTGGGGAGCTATGCTTCTAACTAAAATGACAAGCATGGTTTGTTTTGTTTGGAAGATGCTTTATTCTTCCATTGTACTGTCATATTGTTCAACTGGCTACTCTTCCAGCTGGGAGCATTGGCCATTGTTTCCTAATGAGTTATATAAACTGCTGAGGTTCTATTCATTGCTAAGGATTTCCCAGTCCTTTGATGAAATATAATATGATTTGTTGACTGTGCACATCTGGCAAAGAGGTCTGCAGATTTCTTTAGGGCTGAAACTCACTCATTATTGCTTTGTTGGTTTATATAATAAGAAATCATTTAGCTCATAGAGTGTTTTACAATGTAAATTAGTATATACTTACCCAAACAGATTAAGCTTTAAAGGCTAAATAACATATATTATTTTGTGAATTAGGTATAATTAACTTTTCTAAAAGAAAACATATCCAAGGTAATAGAAAATGAAAATGGGAACTCACGTTAGGTACATGTTTTCCATATGTATGAAAATGTGAGGGAAGTCTGAATGACCATCAGAATGGGACCATGTAACTTTGAATAACTGTTTGGTGGTGGTATCAGTTCAATTCCTTATTAGCCAATCTTTTCTGGGCGCTTGGGCTAATCTTTCATATTAGTATTACCTCTCAGTGTTCACCTTGTACTTTTTCTCTTGGGAAAAACAAAGGAATCTTTATACTATACTTTTTATCCTGTAAGAAAAATGGATAATATATCACACTTGTCTTGAGTTTGAGAACTTTCAAATATTTTTACCATATTGAGTTCCTATAGTGCTTGATTTACAACAAATTCAAGATAAATGTTCACCGTCACTTTCAGAGTAGATTGAATATTCTTAATAATCTCTAAAGTGTTTATAGTCACAAACAATAAAATCCTTTCTATAAATGTGCCATTTAGTTAGCCTTATTGACAAACACACACATGAACACACACACAAAACAGGGGGGAGAAAAGTTATAAAAATGTGTTTTGCTTTGTTTTCCTTTAAAATGTAAGATTAATTAAAAAAAAAAACTCCCGCTTTTACAAAAGCTATTAATAAATTATAATTTTCTTTAGGGGGAGGCCTTAATTTTGATTTGAAAACATTGGGGATTGTGAATATAAAATGAGAATCAGTAACATTTTATGTGAGATAAGACTAAAATCCAATGATTAACATTTATAAGTTGTCATTTGCCAGTGCTACCAGCAGGAGGTAATGAAGGGACTTGAGCCAAACTTGAATGATAATCACACCTCACTTTCTTTGACAGCACATTGCTAAGTGTGGAGGAATATCCTCAAAACAGGGCAGTAAAAACTGGAAAACTGATTTTCTGGAAGCACAGTAAGTATTTAGTCTTTGATCATGATGTAATATTTCAATATTTTGAAATATTCTGTAATATTGATTATGATTGATCTATTATTTAGCAAACTGCAAGTATGTCAGATGTGTTGATATCATAATTTGAAAGGGTATCAAAATACTTTCCAAAGTGTAGAAAATTAGTTTTGCTCAATTTTGTTGAAGGTTTATGATTATTTCTAATTGGCAGTCTATACAAATATGGCATTTTCAATTATGTGTTCTGACTTCTTCAAAGCTGCTCACTGCAATTTGAAATAAAAAATATTTTTCGAAATACAAATCAAAACCACAATGAGATACCACCTCACACCAGTCAGAATGGCTAAAATTAACAAGTCAGGAGATGACAGATGCTGGCGAGGATGCGGAGAAAGGGGAACCCTCCTACACTGTTGGTGGGAATGCAGGCTGGTGCAGCCACTCTGGAAAACAGCATGGAGGTTCCTCAAAATGTTGAAAATAGAGCTACCCTATGACCCAGCAATTGCACTGCTGGGTATTTACCCTAAAGATACAAACGTAGTGATCCAAAGGGGCACATGCACCCGAATGTTTATAGCAGCAATGTCTACAATAGCCAAACTATGGAAAGAACCTAGATGTCCATCAACAGATGAATGGATAAAGAAGATGTGGTATATATACACAATGGAATACTATGCAGCCATCAAAAGAAATGAAATCTTGCCTTTTGCGACGACATGGATGGAACTAGAGGGTATCATGCTTAGCGAAATAAGTCAATCGGAGAAAGACAACTATCATATGATCTCCCTGATATGAGGGAGAGGAGATGCAACATGGGGGGTTAAGGGGGGAGGAGAAGAGTAAATGAAACAAGATGGGATTGGGAGGGAGACAAACCATAAGTGACTCTTAATCTCACAAAACAAACTGAGGGTTAATGGGGGGGTGTGGGGGGGTGGGATTATGGACATTGGGGAAGGTATGTGCTATGGTGAGTGCTGTGAAGTGTGTATACCTGGCGATTCACAGACCTGTACCCCTGGGGATAAAAAGATATTATATGTTTCTGAAAAATAAAATTAAAAAAAAAAAAAAAATATTTTTCTTTGACATAGAAAATTATCTTTAAAAAGTAATGCTTTTTCATTTTGTTTTCATATTCTTTTTTGGTACAAAATTTGTTAAGAGCATTTTAGTAAAGTGTCATGTTTCCATTATTATGTATGATGTTGGGAGTATGCATGATTATGTGTATAGGACTAGTGTTGAGCAGTCCTAGACCAGAATGGGCATAATAAATTCATTGGGGGTACAATGCTTAGGAACATACTATTCAATAAAATAAAATAAAATCCAAAAGAAATAAAATGTCAAAGAATTTGGCCAAAATGTAGAAATAGGGCTGTTGGATTGGGTTAGAGTAATATAATAATTTTCATTTTGTGTCTGATGAATACCAGATGATGATAGCCTATCCAAATGGAAGCATTTATCTGATTGGAACACTCACTGAATAGACATTTAGAGTAGAGAGTGCATGAAGATGCAAAATTAGAGGTTCATAAAAAAAAAAAAAAAAAACTAGAGATTTGTAAAAAAGACTAGAAGTAAGAATTTTAAGGAATGAGAATGATTAGATTATATGATGAAGAAAATGTGAATATAAACAAAAAGAGCATCAAGAATCAAGTTAAAAAGAAAACTATACAGGTTGTTGGGGGAAAAAAACAAACAGTGATAAAGAAGTTATTAGAAATTAAATTTAATTAATAATTAAAAGAGATTAAAAGAGAACTTAGGTATTTTCTTACTAGTATGTTTCATTCTAATTTTTAAAATTTTAATATATTTTTAAAATTAGACTGTTAAGAAATAGAGAACTTGGCCTCAACTCTCTCTCTCTCTCTCTCTTTCTCTCATCCAATCTTTCTGTAGGATGAGGTTTCTTCCTCTCATTTGTGTCATGTTTTTTACAACTGCCTAGTACAAGCCTACAACTTCTTAACTACTTACAGATTTGGCCAGTCACCTTACTGTTCCTCATAGCACTGTATGTCAGAAGGATTCCCACTTCTGAATCTTTGGTTTTGGCCAGGCCTTTTCTCTCCATTCATCCACATGCTTTCAATTAATCAATGGCCATCTACCCCACACAATGATAATTCCTAGAGATTCCCCCCTACTTATCTTTTCTTTATTCAATTCTTATAACCTTAGATTTCTTTTCCTTTTTCCTTTCCTTTCCTTCTTTCCTTTCCTTTCCTTTTCTTCCTTCTTTTTTTAAAGTTTTGTTTATTTAACTAATCTCTGCACCCCATGTGGGGCTCAAACTCACAACTCTGAGATCAAGAATCCATGCTCTTCCAGCTAGGACAGGCAGGCACCCCTATTTCTAAATTTAGAAATTGCAACTCTCTTGAATGTTATTTGGATATATTTTTTTAAATAAGGTTTGTATCCATGGCAAGAATGCATGTGTTTTGAGGAGCAGTCTAGATTTATCTTCTTTTATCCTTTCATACAATACCTATCAGGGTATTTAACACAGAGTTGGTTCTTAGTACATGTATAAAATGATTTGGGAAGTGGCATGTCCCTATTAACCAAAAGGTATGGCCTAAATCAGTGGAATGAAATTATCTGTTCTTGTTTAAATTTACCCCATTAATATACACAAGGCTTTGTTTTTTCTTTTAAAATCTTATCTCCATTGGCTCTATTAATTCACTGGGTAAAAATGCATTGATTGGCATTTAAAACCTTCCCTGTTAATTGGCTGTTTGGATACAACAGCAGGAATAAAGACTGAGACTCAAATTAAAGCCAAATTAGTGTTCTTATAAGCCTTTTCTACTTTATATGATATTTTGATGCACTTTAAAAGGGAATAAGTCTCAAGTTTTCTCTAATGTGGTTAATTTTAAAGATGGATATCTAAAGCCAACTCTAAAATAGAATTATGGCAATGAAATAATAAGGCAATTATATATTGCCTACATGCATATGTCTGCATTTTCTTCACAAAAAAGTGTTCCTTCTGAAAAACAGGCACTTAATGAAATTCTTAACTCAGTCCACAATAACTTAATTGATGGAGTGAAGCTGTTAGAAAGACATAAGGATAGTCATTATGAGAAACTGGTGATTAATAATAACTTCTGATGAATACATAGCAACTATTTATTGTGGTACTAGCAGATGATTACATACTAAGCCAACTGTACAATGCTTCCATATAAATTAGATGAATGGGTTTTTTTGTTAAGAATTTTAAAGGGCAAATAACATTGACTATATTTATATAGCTAGAGGTCAATAAAACAAACATTTTCTATTACTCAAAACCAGAGCTAAAGGGATATTTTAAGTGCACTGCATTTTTAGATGGACATATGAATTTTGGGTCAAATCTGCTTTCATTAAGGCACCAGTAAAGTTTAACTTTTATGGCAGGATGGACTTCTGTCGTAAAACCCCATAACACACAAAACTTCTGGATACATATTTAAAAGGTCAGGCATATGCCATACAAACCTGCAAAATGTCTTTCAGTTTTCTTTTTAAATGACAGTCAATTCTCACCCTCCAAAGAAAGTTCTTTTCGTGCAAACTTATAATACATATGGAGAGATGTATGCAGCCATAAGCATCGATGTTTCCTTCTAAGCAAAATAAAAGAGATGTTTTTCATTTGTTTTGGCAAGCTAAAGGCAGGCACTTTACAGATGCTTTTATAAAGAAAAAATAAAAACTTTGATTGGTTTGATTAAAATGCATTTACCCAACCTAATAACAAGTTACGTTAGTATTTATAAGGTCTGCCTCCTCTGCATACAGTCATTCTGAAGGATGTCAATGTGCTTTAAAACTATTCTGAATAAATCTTCCCAGTGAAAACTCCACAGGAAATGAACTCCTATCCACAGAGCAAGCCCAGGCAAAATTGTGACATAGACTAAAACAAACAAATAAATCAACCTTTGCTACCTTCTCATTTACCAAATTTGTTCTCCCATTTTTTGTCCTAATACTCCCTGAAGGAAGACAATTCTTACTTTCATCAGTTCCCTATTGTTGGTAAGATCTGAAGCTCACAGCCCCTAACCTCAGGGTCAGCCTGTCATGAAGCACTTCAGGTGCTAAAGCAATCCCTTCTCCTGAGGTCACCACATACGGTTCTAGGTTGTGCTGACTGTGCTGTGTCTCAGCCTCTGTCTCACTCAGGGATCAGTTATGAGCAGATTTCCGTCCACGTTTTCAGTTGCCAAACCAGGCGTGACCCTGCTTTCAACGCTCTGCAGCCTGCCTCTCTTTCCTACTTAGTATTTCCGTAATTTTCTGGAATTTATTTTGCAAAATACCCTTGTATGATATAGCTTAACCTAATGAGTTAGAGCTCCTGAATGTGACAGTATTTCACAGGTGACTTCTTGAAACTTACTTTCGTAATCTAAAGAATTAAAGCTACAAGTAGTGAGATTTCAATACTGAGGGAGGTCAATGTGGCAATGTTCGTCATCTGTGGGTACAGTAGGGTTGCTGGGTATCAGTTGACATTTTATCAGTTAAAACATGTAGATATAAACCGAATGTATGTTTTCTTTTCTTTTTTTTTTTCTTTCTTAAGAAAAATCAATGAACTCTACTTAAACTTTAAGATGAAGTGAACAAAGCCATAAAAATTTGAGGCAAACTGAGATGTTAGAAGTCTTCCTGGGAAAATGAATGTATCTGTGTTTATAAAGCAAAACCATCTTAACTGCTTTCTTACTAATTATTGTTTTCTTTCCTTTAAACTGATCACCAACATGTCCAGACATAGGGAGGAGAATATAATTCCTGGGAGAGAGGTCAAACTCCAACATTGTGTAGAAATAATACAGAATTTTATTGTGTATGCAAAACAAACAAAAGATTTATCTACTGCTTAATATTATTCTTGCCAAATTGTGTGGAACCTAATTGCTGTAACAGTAGGTAGGCTGTGTACTTCTTTTCATTCTCACTAGTGAACAATATTTATTTTTTTTTATTTTTTTTTTTCTTCAACTTTTTTTTTTTTTTTTTTTT
>NW_019154093.1:39975683-40005611 GCF_002288905.1 Enhydra lutris kenyoni
CCCCCCATTAACCCTCAGTTTGTTTTGTGAGATTAAGAGTCACTTATGGTTTGTCTCCCTCCCAATCCCATCTTGTTTCATTTATTCTTCTCCTATACCCTTAACCCCCCATGTTGCATCTCTTCTCCCTCATATCAGGGAGATCATATGATAGTTGTCTTTCTCCGATTGATTTATTTCGCTAAGCATGATACCCTCTAGTTCCATCCACGTCGTCGCAAATGGCAAGATTTCATTTCTTTTGATGGCTGCATAGTATTCCATTGTGTATATATACCACTTCTTCTTTATCCATTCGTCTGTTGATGGACATCTAGGTTCTTTCCATAGTTTGGCTATTGTAGACATTGCTGCTATAAACATTCGGGTGCATGTGCCCCTTCGGATGACTACGTTTGTATCTTTAGGGTAAATACCCAGCAGTGCAATTGCTGGGTCATAGGGTAGTTCTATTTTCAACATTTTGAGGAACCTCCATGCTGTTTTCCAGAGTGGTTGCACCAGCTTGCATTCCCACCAACAGTGTAGGAGGGTTCCCCTTTCTCCGCATCCTCGCCAGCATCTGTCATTTCCTGACTTGTTAATTTTAGCCATTCTGACTGGTGTGAGGTGGTATCTCATTGTGGTTTTGATTTGTATTTCCCTGATGCCGAGTGATATGGAGCACTTTTTCATGTGTCTGTTGGCCATCTGGATGTCTTCTTTGCAGAAATGTCTGTTCATGTCCTCTGCCCATTTCTTGATTGGATTATTTGTTCTTTGGGTGTTGAGTTTGCTAAGTTCTTTATAAATTTTGGACACTAGCCCTTTATCTGATATGTCATTTGCAAATATCTTCTCCCATTCTGTCAGTTGTCTTTTGGTTTTGTTAACAGGGAAGCCGGCTACAGAGACAGAGCCGAGGAGTGACTCTCAGCTCGGGGTGAACTATATTTAAATTGCTGAAACACCTCCCGTCATTTCCCTATTTCTTTCTAACCTCCCTTTCCTCTCTCATTCCAATTATAATGTGTATTATTTAATTGAGTCTTTATTTCACTACTTGGTTCACCTTTGCCTTGTGAGTTTCTAAGAAGGAGAGAGCACTCTATATTTTTTTGAACAGATGCTTCATTATGGGAGGTGAGTAGCTCAGTTACATCGCCATTTCACCTTTTCCCCCATGTCTGGCAGTTGTTGTGGGCTGTTAAACAGCTTTAATAGAAGATGAGACTAGCCTCTTGCTCTAAGGGCATGAAAACTTTTTTTTATGGGTCTTACTATCTTCATGGTTCGTTAAATACAATGTAGAGTCATTTTACTGCAGCTAGTGGACCCCAGAAGGACCTGACAGTTAAATGAAAGTTGTCAGTCTTCTTTCTGTTCTAGCTAGATTGGGTAATAAAAGGGCAGAACCTGGAAGTAAGGACCAGAATTGAGATCAATGTGCCAAACAAATAAAAGAAATTTAATGAGTTCTTGAGAAATGCAGCAGAGAAGGCATGGGTATTTAAGTGTCTAGACAAATAGAGGCCAGTAATAATAAATCTATAATGAATGGCTTTAAGAATTACAACTGTGCTTTGCATAATAGATAAGTGGAAGACTTGTGGTCTAAAATTTATAAGGAGGAATTCGATCAGTTGCAATGGAAAAATAGCATTTGGGTATAGAAACTGCTAAGAAATTATTAACAATTATATGTCATTCTACATCAGAAATATAAGGAATTAGAAATTGTTGATATTTATTATCATTCAAAAGAGAAGAAATGGAGTTCTATTCAAATGACTTTGCATTTTTAAAAATAAAGTTCCAATGATTAATCATCATTTTGTCCACAAATAAACAAACAATGGCTAAATTAGTAAACACTTTCCTAAAACAATAAATAAAAATAAATGAAAGTTTCCTCCTTGGCAATAGGTAGTATTCTAAATGAAATATCAGAATTTGTTTAAAATATTGCTGTAGGAAAAAAAAAAAAAAAAAAGTCCAAATAGGACTTTTGTTCATGTCTTCCAAAATTTAAGGCAGAATTTATGCTATAGTTAAGAAAGGACATTGAAACCTCCCTCCCCAAATTAAAATTTAGTATACCACTTGTCCTTTGTTTTTCCATTGAACTTGATAATTAACTTTATAAGCCTTAAAGCTTGAAAGCGATACTTTCTAATATTTGCATTGCTGGAGCAAGAAAGGCAGTGAGACAGAACTGACACTAAGTTTTCATTCATTAAAATACAAGAACTATCATTATTAAAGAGCAAAAACTCATCCTATCATTTTTTTGAGAAACTATCAAAAATTATTGATAATTGAAAGTATCATGTAGTTTAAATAATATAATTGAATATCCTATTTATAATTCTATTATTTAACATTTTTTGAGAAACTATCAAAAATTATTGATAATTGAAAGTATCATGTAGTTTAAATAATATAATTGAATATCATATTTATAATTCTATTATTTACCCCTTCCATCACCTTTAATAGGTTGTTGGGAAAAAAGGATGTCAGTATGTGAGTAAGGAGTAACTGAGAAACAAAAAAAATCCAGTTTGATTTAAAGTATTTACATATTTCGCTTTCCTGACATAGACATGCCAAGACAAATTTAGGGGGACTTATTCATTATTATTCAGGTTTTAAACAAAATTGCATTTTCAAAGAAAGCTATTGGTGCCTATGCTCCCACTGACGACTTAAGCCAATACTATGAAACAGAATTTCCCACAGTGTAGGAAATGTTCTATACCACTGCTGTTTGATATGACAGCTACTAGCCACATATGGCTTTTGAACCTTTCAAATGTGGCTAGTGAGATTGAGGAATTGCATTTTTAACTTTATTAATTTTTTCTCATTTAAATATAAATCCGAATAGTCACATAAAGTTAGTTACTACAGTACAGATTGAAACTGTCTATACAAATGTGATCAAGATTGTCTCTCTGATTATAGTCTTCTTTGTCCAGCTCATTATAAATTTCTGTACTGTGTTGATGTATGGGAAGTGAAAGAAGTCAAAAGCAACAGTCTTCATATTTTAATTTCATTCAAATAGTTATCACAAGATTTAACGGATCTATTTTGATTATCTTACATCCAATATTCTCTGTGAAAACAACCTAACTATCATGCTTACCTGGTGTATTAGTCTGGGTTCTCCAGAAAAACAGAATTGATGATATATATGTATATAATACAAATGGACTTAGCTCATGTGGTAGTTATGAAGGCTGAGATGTCCCACTCTCTGTGATTGGCAAACTGAAGATTCAGGAGAGCAGATGCTATAGAGCTCTCATCTTAGTCTGAGTCCAGAGGCAAGAGAAAAACAGTGTCCTGGCTCAAAGGCTGTTGAGCAAAGAGCAAAGTATCCCTTACTCAGCCCATTTTTGTTGTTGTTGTTGTTGTTGTTGTTGTTCTTCTTCTTCTATTCAGGCTTTTAGTATATTGGATGAAGCCCACCCACATTTGGGAGAATAATCCATTTTATTCAGTTTACTGATGCAAATGTTAATCTCATTCTGAAACAGCCTCACAGATATACCCAGAATATAATTTTTAAGCAAATATTAAGAACCCTGTGGGGGCACCTGGATGGCTCAATCACTTAAGCATCTGCCTTCAACTCAGGTCATGATCTTGGGGTTTTGGAATTGAGCCCTGCATCTGAGCTCCTAACTCAATGGGGAGCTGCTTCTCCCTCTCCTTCTGTCCTTCTTCCCACTCATGCTCTCTCTCATGCTCTCTGTCTCCTGTCTCAAATAAATAAATAAAATCTTAAAAACAAAAAAAAAAGGATTCCTGTGGCCCAGTCAAATTGATAAATAAAATTAATCATCACACCTGCTATTATGAAGAAGTTTCTTTTCTCTCCTCCCCACCCCTACCACTTTCAACCATTAATGTTCAAGTTAAAAAAGGATCCCTTTATCTAGTTAATTATACTGTGACTCCTCTTCAATAGTCCTAAATAGCCAGAGAGGTTTTCAATAAAAAGGGAACAGCCTACTGTATTATGAGTTCCCAGACTGTTTAATTCCATTCTCTGATTTCTAGTTCTTATCACAGTCCCTAGAAATGTTTTTAGGACATGATTGGTTCTGAGAAATATTTGTTGACAAAGCAAATTAAGGAATAGTACCTGATATTAGAGAATAATGGAGGCCATTATTTGGCCTCCATTTGCTTTGGTTTTTTCCTTAATTCTCTCATAAGCTTCCTGTTTGATGGGTGTTCCCAAGTGACTTTAATCACCAAATCTACTTTAGAGCAATGTTTTTCAATACTTAATGTGTGTATGAATCATCTGTATTACAATGCAAATGCACTGTTGGTAAGTATAGGGTCAAAGCTGGCTTTCTGGCATTGTAACAAACTCCCAGACAACGTCAACATGAGTATGAAGACCACACTCTTAACATCAAGGATTTAGAGTAGAGAATACTCTGAAGGAAGAGAAGAAACAGAACATTACTTATAAATAATAGTCATCACAGCAGTTAGCTTGCCTCAGATATGGGAGAATAAAGAATCCTTGCAAAACAAAATTTATTCATTTACTCATTCAATGAATATGTCTTGAGTATCTAGTATGTGGCAGGTATTATGCTAAGCCTAAGGAAGGAAAGATTTAAAACAAATACAATTCCTTCCCCTAACATTCAATATAGAGTAGTGAAGGGGAGTGGGTCATATGTAAAAACAAAAAATTAACAAGTTTTTTAAAAGGATTGTGTAACAGAACAGGATTTTATGGAAGTTCAAAATTGGGACAATAATTTCAAGCTTAGTACACCCCAAGAAGGTGGTATCTAACATTGTTCTGAAGAAAGAGTAGCCATAATAGGTAAAGGTAGTGGCCTTAGGATATACATGGAAATGTCAAGGGGAGACAGGTAGGAAAATTCTATGAATGGAAGTGCTGTCTTTTTCCATGCCATGTCTCCTCTTTTTATTTGGTAAGTGAAATGTTTGACAAATTGCTAAAAGTAAGGCAGAATGAACTGATGATGTAGGGATTTGAAAAGAATTTGGAAAGTACAATTTGAGGACTGATAAAGAAGATAGGCCATGTAAAGGACCCAAATGAAATCTGAAGCATAAAGTGATCCTTGGCACTAATGGAAAAGAAAATGTGTTCAGTTGGATTGGTTTTAGCCTAAGACTTGGCCAGAAAGTTATAACAGAAGGATAAAAGAATAAAAAGTACATGAAGTTTTCTCTGTAAAGGGAAAAAGAACCAGGCTAATAGGTCAGGTAAAGTTAAAGGAATCAATGAATGGCAGGGGAGAAGAATGCAAAAACAAAACAAACAAATGTGTGGAATGACTGGATAAGGGATCTTGAATGATAGGTTATGGTCATAGAAAGAGAAGTTTGAAATTGAGATTTGAGAACTTGGGTAACTTCGAACAGTTGAAAAGCGTAATTTAACTGGGATTGGATCCCACTCTGTATCTGGCTCTACTACCTGTACTGTGAACTCACATGTTCAACTCTCTTACAAATAAAGGTCTAATTGATCCATATAGTGGAATGAGGGGGATTTAGTTTTGAACATGGCTGTTTTAACTAAATTTGTTCAATGGTATTATCTTCCCTTCATGATTTTTTTCTTGAAATAACTATATCTGTGTCAGTGAAGAAAATGTATTGATCTGGAATGTCACCATTACAAAAATCTTTATAACAAGAAGTTGCTGCAGGAAAACTACTAATATCCACTGTTCAGCAATACAGAATATATCAAACACTGAAAAAACGGAGGTAAAATACCAATTCTTTAGCCAGATATTAAAAAAGGCTCATAATCTGACTGTGTACCTAGTTTACCCATTTTTACTGATTTTCTACATAAAACTTAACTTCAACCTGAAAAATGGTAGATAACTTCAATGATATGATTATTATCTCATTTAATCCTCTTCTTTAATCCATTTATTCTAGGATAAATACAACTATTTTCTCATTTTTTTTTCCTGAGGAGTAAACTGAGGCATGGGCAAATTCGAGACCACAGAACTAGTAGAACTAGTGTTTGAAATGAGGCAGTCTGTTGCCAGAGCCTGGAAGCTTAACCACTATCTACAATGAACCTTGAATGTAAATTTCCATTCAGGACTCCTTAGGCTTTCTTGATGTTCTTAGCCCTTTCTGCCTTTCTGAACTTTACTCATTCTCACTTTCAGCTTGATTCCCATTATCTATAAGAAACCTTCCTTTGGTATACCTGTCATAGTGATTTCTGACTACTTTTGAAGTTCCTTAATATTCATTATGGATCCATAGAATTTCTAGGCCACATGCACCTTAGATATCTTTTTTTTTTTTTTTTTAATGTGATATTTGTGTTGTATCTCTTCTCTCTTCTCTCTTTGTTCGCGGTGGGCATTTATGAGAGCAGCATGCTTTTGCGTTTATTCTAGGGAAGGTCTTGGATTCTTCAACACAGTGTTTTAGGTACGTTCCTACAAGGAATCAGAGCTGGAATTCAAGATGAAACATATTTGTCATCCTAAAGATGGTGATATTGAAAGTCTAGAGACTTGTGGGATGTCATACAAGTTAACAGCACAGTTAGGCCCTTTTTTTTTTTTTTTTGCCTTCAATGAACATATTTTCTGAACCTCATATCTGGTGACTAGTGCATTTTTAGAAGCATAAGGTAAGTAAGAATGTTTGGAAGCAAAAGTATTCTAGAAACATTTCTAAGATTGTTATAATTAAAATAACCCAGAACTCTTTTTCTCTTTTACTTTCTCACTTCTAATGTTTTTTAACTCTGTGCCAGACAATTCAAATAAGTTTACTTTTTATTGAAATTCTTTTTCACATGTATCTAGATTATAAATTCATTGAAGGCAAGAAACAAACCAAGGTGCCTTCTTTATTTAATGAAGACTTAAAGATGGATCATGGAATTATTTTACATGGCCTCAATAAATAGAAAACACTAAACAAAAAGAAATTAGCATTCTTGAAGAGCTCCAGAAATATACAATTTTAGCTGTGTTTTAATTAGATCAGATGCTTTCTGTATTTTTAGACCCCCACTTTGCTTTTAGATATAAATTCCTTTCCAACTAGGAAAACCTGTTTAATAGCCATAATATATTTACAGCAGAAATATGAGTAATAAACCCCCTGTTGACTGAAAATAATATTTACGTACTAGGCAATTATCCTCACATCATTTAAAAACTTTCTGCACTATTATTTTACCTGCATTCCTCATTTTGATTATTATGCCACATTTGGGTGTTGGCAGGCTTAGTAGAAACATATATCTTTTATACTTCAATGGTTTTGAATGGCCTCTCTTTTTCCCTGTCTCTTTCTCTCACTCCAATTTACAAACAGGAGTCATGAACAGCTTTTTAAAATGATCATTCATTTGGTAAGAAGCAAAAGACTCCCACACATTTTATTTTTGATTGAGTTCATGTGATTTTACTTACCAGAATCCAGTTAGTGATATGGTTAAAAAAAAAAAAGAAAGAAAGAAAGAAAGAAAGAAAAAAGGATGAAAAGGCCTATTTTCTTGGTGTTAGATATGTCATCTCTTATAATTAACCTTAATATTTTCCACTTCAATTAACAAAAGAAATACGTAGTAAACAGCCCAATTTGTATGGTGTTTTACAGTTAATAGCTTCTTTTCAAATGCCATCCTTAAATTGATCCTGAACATGATCTTGGTCTCACGGATTTGTTTGCCAAACCACTCCTGTTTATTAGGAAATTGAGGAACTGCAAGGTTAAGTTGTCCAAGTTTTTTCAGCTTGTATTTGTCAGGACTGAAATCCGAACCCAGATTTCCTGACAAAATTCATTGCTGTTGCTACTACATTATGTTACCTTCTTATGTATAAATACAGTTAGGCCTAGAAGCCCAGTTTTTCCTTCCTTTTGTAGTTTCTGCACAGTTGTCCACAAGAACACATTAGTTACATAATCTTCTGATTAATTTTGTTTTGAAGGAGAGCTTCTTTTAAGATCTGCATAGTTATTTGAGCAGAGGCTCAGATGTCTGAAAAGTATTGCTAAACCTTTCAGATGTCTTAATATTGAGAAGGCTGGGGACACTCTATGTGGACTGTAGAGGAAAATCCACCTCTAAAGGTTCAAATGGTAGAGCCTGGGTTTTGTCAACCACACACTGGCAACTAGTTGAAAGTTTCCCTTCATAGGTTCACATTTTCTATATTCCCTTTACAGGGGTCACTCCTGGCTCCATAAAGGTGAAATCTGAAAATACATGTGTGAGAGGTTTTACATGCTCATGTATTATCAAACAGTGTCCCTATGAATTACATATAAACCCAAGGAAGAACTAGAATCTGAAGAATGAATGACACATGCATTTTCATTAATTTTAGTGTAAAATGGATCAGCCCACATTTTAAATTTAGTCAGATGATTTCAAATAGACAAAGCTGTGTTTTCTAAAGTGAGTTTCTCAGAATATTATCTCTGGAGGACATGGATAGGTTTTCTGTGGGAAGAAAAGGAAAGGTTTTTAGATATTGGTTCTTGTTGCAATATACAATTTTAAACACGTTTACTTACCCCAGCACATACTAATACACCACTGGCCTTCAAGAGGGGAGAGACAGTAGACTTTCTTCAACAATATCTCAACATGTAAAATGTTTTCATGGAACATCTCACAGGTAACTCATCTATGTTACATATTTAATTCTTCCCCATCCTCTTCGCTGGGGCAATTGATATAGTTCAGTGTGACCAAGCTAATCTAAATTGGTGTTCCCTTTGCATTTGATTTTTCCAGACTTCATCCCTTCCCTACCTTTTATTTTTCAAATCAGTGAAACTTAAGTGGGAATTATAAGAACAGAGAAAAGACACTGGTCTTTTTGAATTAATTAAATCTTTAAAAAATTAAGAAAATATTTATACAGCATATTAGTTTCCTAGGTATGCTATGACATAGTACATATTACCTAGAGATGCTATAGTTCCTTAAAACAACAGAAATTTATCTTCTTATAGTTTCGTAGGTCGGAAGTCTGAAATCAAGGTTTCAACAGGGACATTCTTCCTCTGAAGACTGTGGAAAAGGATCTTTTCTGGCCTCTTTCAGCTTTTAGTGGTCCCAGGCATCCCTTGGTTTGTGCCAACATAACTCTAATTGTTGTCTGGTATTAATACAGACGTCTCTGAGGCGCCTGGGTGGCTCAGTGGGTTAAGCCGCTGCCTTCGGCTCAGGTCATGATCTCAGGGTCCTGGGATGGAGTCCCGCATCGGGCTCTCTGCTCAGCAGGGAGCCTGCTTCCCTTCCTCTCTCTCTGCCTGCCTCTCTGCCTACTTGTGATCTGTCTGTCAAATAAATAAATAAAATCTTTAAAAAAAAAATACAGACGTCTCTGTTTTGCTGTGTCCATTCCTTATAAGGACACCAGTCATTGGATTTAGGGACCCACTCTATAGTCAGAATTATTTTATCTCTAGATCTCTTATTACATCTGTAAAGATCCTATTTCTAAATAAGGTCACATTCGGAGTTTCAGGTGAACATGAATTTTGGGGAATGCTATTCAATCAACTACACAAGGTATTATTGCTCTAGCCTTATCCCTTTTGTACTTCTTATATTATATACTATACGAAAGCACTGGAAGATATATATCTAGCTTGATTTTACTAGATTAGAAGTACATTTTAGTTCTTCATACCTTTTAGATTTTTTTCCAATTTTTTCTAAATGAACAAATGGAAAATTTGTTACACTCCTTAGTTAAAAGTAGAGAAACAAAAAGAATTCACTGGGAGTCCAAGTGGGTCGGTAGCAAGCAGTACCAACCATACCATGATTTCTTCCAATTAGATAACCAAGTGATAAAGCATAAACATTTTAGTAGGCGTGAGAAAAAGACTCTGAACAAGGACTGCCATGATCTAACTCCTGCTTTAACTGTGTTCCTATAATTCATGATTAAGAATAGGTGGCAAGGGATCAAGGACAAGGGGAGGAAATCTGGAGGTTTCCTTTATAGTTATCTAGCAAGTATATATTGATATTTGTGCAGAGTGGTTCCTCAAAGCTTTGTGTCTTGTATCCTGCCACTTTAGTATTGGGTCGGCTGCTCCGGGAGTGCAGGAGAAACAATAGAAATGACCGCCGGCCACCATCTTCCAGCCCCCTCCACCCTTTCCTAACCCTTGACTGTCCCGCCATAAGGATGTATGCCCAGGTCACGTCTCCACAAGTAACCTGATACCTATGCAAGAAACCAGAACATCAGGACTCCCCCAACCCTCCAATCCCCGAATACCATACCTTATATGGCTGTGAACCTATTCCCTCTCTTAACCCAGATAAAAGACCTGCTCGACCCCCTCCTAGCGTGACTTCCCTGACTCCCCTTTCTGGAGTCGTGGAACCTCATCCGAGGGTGCCCACCTCCTCCTGGCGTGACTTTCCTGGCTCCCCTTCTCCTGAGCCCTGCAACTTTGCCGGAGAGTGCCTTTAATAAATCTTGCCTTATGCCTACCTCGCCTGGTGTTGTGTTTATCTTGCTTGTAAAACCTTACATTTAGCATTTTGTGAAAGTCTTGGGTGGAAGTTATCCTTGTTCTGTATTAAGTTTTTAGATAACACAAAACAAAAGGGGGTAGCCATTTCATTAGGTGAAATGACTAAATTTCAACATAATTTTGGTTGTCTAGAATGATGGACCAAAATTAACAGGATAGAGTCTTGAATTTAGGTTAGAAGAAGTCAATCACATTAGCTTAATTTATGGAAACCTTACTAGACTGTACTTTATGTCTTAAAAAAGGACAGACACATACACATGCACAAACACACACACAGGATTTATTACTCATACTTTCAGTATGGCCAACAGTGTGACACAACCACCAAAAAGAATAATTCATTCCAAGGCTGAACTTACGGAATATAGGGAACTTCTTTTTAATGAGGTAAAAGATTTTAGAGAACCAGAAAAACCCTAAAGACCCTTGTTTTTTAATAAGCAAAGAACTTGGGACATTTTACAATTTTTTCCATTTCTTTTTTCAACAAAGTCAACAATGACAGGGATATGATTTGCATTACTAGATGAAAAACATATAATCGATAATTGTGTTATTTTGAATTTGTAGCTGTTTTATGGTGTTAAACACACAATAGCAGGTAGATATCTAGATTTAATAAACTATAGTAATTATAGCAAACTATAGTATAAACTATAGTAATAAACTATAGTAATAGTAAAAAACTATACTATAAAAGTATAGTAAATAAACTATAGTAAATAAAAACTACAGTAATTCCCTTTTTTGAGATTTGGGAATATATAATTAGTCTAGAAAGATAAATTATTAGTTTCTGTGAGTAAACAAACACCTGACATTTAAGACAGATATTTTTGGATTACATGCAAACCTTGGATTCTACTAGTTCAACAGATAAAATGAAATCTCCCTCCAATGATATTTCTAGTCCTGTTTTTTAGATAAGACATCAGATAGTTTGTCAAAAATATATCCACAAGAGGCTAAAGCAGCTGTTATTTATGCCAAACTAATCTGTGAGGCTAGTGTCAGTATAAGAAGTTCAAGCCCAAGGGATGTGGGAGGCCTCCCAGTAGCCTGCCTATCATTGCTAAGGGAAGGAAGATTAGGAAAGCAGCTACAGAAGGCAGAGGAAATGCTGCTTCCCGAGCTTCACTGGGTTTTTAATAGTGATTGTGAATCTGACCTACTCAATGTGGGTCACTTAACAAATACAACCTCAGAGGGGAGTACATATCATTCGGTTTTCAATTTACCATAGGCAATATACCAGGAATAGTAGATGGTGGAAAGTCAGTGAGAGCTACAGCCATTTCCTTCTGTAGGAGAACCCAGTACATAAAAAACAATACAAAACAAGCAAAACATCCCAAAATACGTAAGTAGAGGAGAGAGCATTATTATTTGCTTTACCATATTAATGAGAGCTTTTTTTTTTTTCAAAATAATGAAATTTTACAGTAACCATGTTACATGATTCAGTTTAAAAAAATGAATGTATTTTTCAGGAATGGAAGGATTCACCAATTTCACAAACATTTATTGGGAAGCTGTAAGTTACTATACATGTAAGTTACTATGTCAGGCCTTCAAAAAATATAAAAATGATAAGATATTGTTGCCAGACAAAGGAATTATGAGTGTATTGATAACTGTTTATTGACTGGAATGGAAATTAAACATAATTCCATGAGGAAGAAAAATAGTGGCACATATACTGTACCACTAGGCAGAATATGATATGAAATCCATGACAGAAGTTCAAGAAGAGGATTTGTATAAAAGTACAAGGATAAACTTTTGACTGGAGGAATCATGGACATCCTCATAGCAAAAATACCATTCCATCATTTTTGTTAGGTAAATCTGATAATGAAAGAAAGAGACTGAAAGCAGAAGAAATGGTCTCAAGAGTATAAAATGAGTTTAGAAAAAGGCCAATAAATGCTTTGGCAGAGCAAGGGAATGGCTTGATGAGGTCTTTCCTGATGGGGCTTTCATTTTAATGGATAGATAGATGACAAGCAACCAAAACCAAATATATAATTACAGATGGTGAAACGTCTTATAAAGAAAAATACAATCAGCCAGGCAGAGAGAGACTGAGGAAAAATAAGGAGTGAGGAAGTGAGGAGGCTATTTTACTCAAAGGGAGTGTTCTCTTGGAGGAGGTAGCATTTGAGCACAAACCTAAGCAAAGGGAGATTGCAAGTCATGTACACTCTCAGGAAAGAACATTTCTGCAAGAGGAAGAGCCAGTGTGAAGAACCTGTTTTGGGAATAGGTTGGAATTGTGGTCCAGGCTAATGTTCCTGGAAACAGAAGGGCAGATGAGTTCAGAGCAACAGAGGCTCTAACCATGCAGATGGGAAAGATAAATTAAGTGGGCTTAGGAGAAAGCTCAAAGATCAGTGTCAGATATGTTTGCTTTTTAGATGTGTGTGAGGCTTTCAAATGCAGATGTTGGGTAAGAAGTTGGGAAATAACACTCTGGAACTCAGCAAAGAAGTCAGGCCTGGAAATATACTGTCCGTACAGTCTAATGGCTAAAGTTATGAGCTTGAAGCCAAACTGCCAGAATTTGAATCCTTGAACTACTGTGTACTTGCTAGCTTTATACATTTGACCAAGATACTATACTTCTCAGTTTGTGCTCAGTTTCATCACCTGCAAAGTGAAATTAGTTTTGATCTGAGGATTAAATTGGTCAGTGATTTATATGAGTTATAACAGTGCACATTATTATTATTATTGAAAATGAATATTAAAGCCATGAGATAAGATGAGACCATCTAGAAAGGAAGCATAGAAAGAAAGAACAAAGAACTCAGGAAATCTCTTTTATTTAAAAGTCAGGATATGATGAATAAGGCAATAAAGTTTAAAAAAAAAAAGATTGCTCACTGTATGTTGTCTTGACAAAGAGGGAAAGAAATCCAGAAGGAAGGATTGTTTTAAGAGTTAGTCAAGGCCAGGATCCCCAACAGAAAATATGAAGTCGGAACAGCTAAGACAAACAGCACTAACATCTTGTTTTGCAGCTTAGACAAGACCCCAATAGCATTCTGATTTGTAGCCTTTGCAGAAATGACTTCTGCAAAATGTCCTAAAGTAAAACAATTAACGACAAAACATTTGTCACTATTGTGAGCTAGGGACAGTTAAGACATAAACCCCCAGATGTCAGCCAAAAAAGACCATCAGCACAGAAACATCACCCTATAGGTAGACACATGCACGATTAAAGCCCTAACTGGCGTGACTCAGCCTACAACCTGGTTGCTTAAGATAGTTCCATAAAAGAGCTCATGAAACCTTCTAGATTTGAATGCCAAAACAGCAACCCTCTCAGGTCCCCTCCCTCTCCAGGAACTTTGTACTATCGCTCAATAAACTTTGCCTTGCTGCCCAGCACTTTGCCTGGTCTACCGCTTCATTCTTCAAAGTGGCATGACCAAGAGCCATGGGCACTAAAGGAGTAGAAATCCTGTAACAGTTGGTCATTGAAAATTGCTGAGGGTTTGAGTAAAATAAGGGAAGAGAATTGTCCAAAGTGTTGGTTCAACAGGATAGATTCACTGGCATCTTGGACAATGTGATTCCAGCTGAGCTGGCGCAGCGCTGGGCCTGAAAGCTGCAGTGCAGTGATCAAAGGGAGAAGGTAGGGGCCAGGTATTCAGCTGGTCAGGATGGAGTATAGAGGCTCCTGGGGGTTACTGTTCCAAAGGGGAGTGCAGAGGTTGGAATGTAGCTATAAAGTAGTAGAGTACCCAGGGAGTTGCTTTTATCCTTTTACCATGTGTGCATGTCTGCAGACTGATAGAAATGAGCCAATAAACAGCAGAAATAGGGTTTCTGAGTTGGCGATAGTAGATGTGATCCAAAGAGCAGTGGGAGGGTTGATCTTAAATAGAAACATGGACAATTTGTGCACTGAGCATGTAAGATGGTAGGGGCATGTGAATACAGATGGTTTTGATAAACTTAATGGTGAGAGATGGTAATTTTTAAAACCTGCTTGTATTTTCTTAGTAAAATCAGAAGCAAGACCAACAACTGAGGTTTGAATGGGGAAGACTATTAAAGTTACATTTTTTTTCTTATAAAAGCAAGTCTTCCCATGTCCCCAAACCTCCTGAATATACTTTTAATATTTTTGCTACTATGTTATAAAGTACAGAGACAGAGAAAACGGAAATATTAACAGGTGTATGCAGGTGAGATTAAAACAAATGTACCTGCACTTTAATGAGAATGTGGAATAAAAAGAGTAAGGAGAGGCTAGAGGTATAATTAAGAAATAATTACCAATCAAATCATTGATGTAGATGCAATTATCCATAGCATGTAAAGAGAAATGAAGACTGGATAAAAAAAAAAAAAATATTAAGCAGTGTCTCTATTTAAAAACTGTTGAGGAAACAGAACAGAAAACTAAAACAGAGTGGCCAGAAGGTTAGAAGACAAAGCAGGAGAAAGTAGCAAGTGATAAATCAAGACCAAAGTTTCAAATAAGATTTGTCAATGTATCTAGTTTTCAAGGTGGTCAAAATGATAAGGAAGGTTAAAAGGACATTTGGTTATTAATGGCTTAAGATAAACCCATATCTCATAAGAAAAGTCATGAAAACTTAACAAAAAAGGGTCGTATCATCTGTTTACTTTGTTGGAATTCACAAAACCTTCAGTAAAAATACCAGAAGTTTAGGAGTTTCTGTTGGCATATGAGGGATTAAAAGTTGCTAAGAAAGAGTAAGTAATCAATATGTCTAAGGGGTTCTAAAATTTTCAGCAAATGGTCATGAAATGTATATAGCAAAAGAAAAAGTAAGTGAAGGAACAAAGCATAAAATGTTTGGGGTCATCATGTAAATATAACATCTTTATTCTAAAATAAATCAAAGGGGCGCCTGGATGGCTCAGTCGTTAACTGTCTGCCTTCCTTTGGCTTGGGTCATGATCCCAGGGTCCTGGAATCAAGCCCCGCATTGGGCTCCCTGCTCAGTGGGAGGCCTGCTTCTCCATCTTCCACTCCCCCTGCTTGTGTTCCCTCTCTCTCTGTGTTTCTCTCTGTCAAATAAATAAAGTCTTTTAAAAAATAAAAAAAATAAAAATAAAAAAGTCTTCCTATATATCAAAAATATATTCTGTACTCTACTCCAGGCTGATTACCCTGGAGAGAGTGTGTATCTCCACTTTTCTCCTTTGGTAGCTAAAAGGTTCTGTCAACAATGAAGGTTATAAAGTGCCCTGGGTGTTGGTAAAGTTAAAAGATGAAAAAAGTGGATCGTACACCTTATAAGAAAGGAATTCATTGACATAGGATGATTGCTACTCAGATATAAAAAGAAAGGGACATTCTATATGTTGGGTTAAATCTACTCAGGTAGTTTAGGAAAACATGATATCATGAAAACATTAAAAAATGCCAGTAAATTGACAAAAAGTGCTGATTTGAGGTAGTTCAAACTTATAATTACTTCCTGAAAAACTTTTATGATAAAAGCTGCATCTTAAAATTAAATTATACATGGTCAGATGAAGCAAAAAGGGATATGTATGATTTTCAGATAGAAGTTAAGTGCCTATAAGAAAGCATGATGGCTTAAAAAATTTATCCCAAAGAAAATTGTTAATGGAATGTCACAAGGTGGTTTGAGCTATTATCTTCTATAAAACCCTTAGAGACTTACTGAGCAATTGTGCTGACTTTAAATTTTATGTCCTCAACTAACCCTAGTACAGATTACATATGCATGATACAAAGTATCTTTTATTAAAAAATTCAGAGTGCTTACATGCCTCCCTGGAGTAGTGTCAAGAATTTTTAGGGAGCAGATTTGCAACTTATAAACAGTTAGTAATATATAATCACAGCTGGGCTATTTTTGTGTTTGTGTGGGAAAGCAATAAACAGATATATAAATAAATGTAACTCATGCAATTTCCAATGTGAATCAAAATATTTTTTTAAAAATGATTTCAAGGGAAGGAATAAGATTTTGTGATTAAAATATAGTACTTTAGATAAAATTCAAACTGTTTTGAGATTTTTAAATGATCATTTTATTAAAACTCACTCAAGTTTTGAGAAAAATTTAGCCAGGTATTCCTTACCTTTCAATCTTTTGTTTTCATCTCCATAACTTGAGTTACTGGGTTCCTAGAGGGTCTGGAGTAAAAGAGAATGGGAAGTTCACCTCCCGTCAACTCTGAACATCATTTCTTCCTAGGAGAGAAAAGACAAAGGAAAGAGAACTAGCATTTACTAAATCCATTCACCTTTACATTATTTTTCAAATCAGAAAAGTCATTAGGCCATTAAAATCTGACTGTTAACTGTTGGTGCTCCACTAAAGCTCTTTTTACTAAAATCACTTCTGTTCTATAAAAGCAAGAATACCTCATAGTGTTTATCATACCCAGAATATCAAAAGAACGTAATTGTTGATTTCTTCTTTTTATGTTGTTTATGTTTAAATATTGTTCATCTCTCCTTAAAATGCTCTCTTCCCCTGTCATTATTGTTACAGGATTTCTATTCCTTTAGTGCACACGGTTCTTGGTCAGGTAACTTGGAAGAATGAATGAAGACCAGAAGAAGAGTGGTGGGCAGCAAAGTTTATTGAGTGATAGTACAAAGCTCCTGGAGAGGGAGGAGACCCAAGAGGGTTGCCTTGGAGTTTCCAAGTTTGGGGGTTTTATGAGCCATTTTGCAGAACTATCATAAGCAACCAGGGTGTGCTGAGTCATGCCAATCAGGGCTTTGATCATGCATGTGTCTTAGGTTAATGTTTATGTGCTGGTGGTCTTTTTCGCCTGAAATCTGGGGGCTTATGTCTTAACTGCCCCTTGCTCAGGATAGTGACAAATGCTTTGTCGTTAATTGTTTTACTTTAGGACATTTTGCAGAACTCATTTCTGCAAAGGCTGAAAAACAGAATGCTATTTTGGTCCTGTCTAAGCTGCAAAACAGGATGTTAGTGATGTTTTGTCTTAGCTGTTCTGACTTCATATTTTCTTGTTGGGGACACTGGCCCTGTCTACCTAACTGTCCCACTCCTCATATTATGATACACACACTCCTGTTATCCTCCTTTTCTACCTAATTTTAATTTTTTGCAGGTGCTTTCCCTCTGCCCACCCCATAAAATATACTAGATCCTGGTTGTTATTTATATGCTGAACTGAAAGTTACATCTAGGGAATAGATCAGAGTTTCAGTTACTAAGCCCATTGACAGTTTCATATGGTAGCTCTTGGGATCTGTTTTAAAACCAGTTTTGTACTTTTCCCCATCACTGTGCTGTTTGTGTCTGCTCTGTAGTTCAGCATATCTAATCCAAATATGGGATCCAGAGTTAAACTTGACTCTTCATCTTCCCCTATTCCTCTCCTATCCCTGAAATCCAATCTAACTTAAATCACCTACATTTCATAGCAGAGGAGATAGTTCTGCCTACCTCTCTGCTTACCCACTTAAGATAATTCTGTCATTTCTCACTCCACCCTGAGTAGGAGGATTTATAACTGGCAGAAGAGAGTCTAAGATATCGATTGAAACCTATTCACTAATGGACACAGTCCCTGAGAATGATCAGAAATGACAGCCTCGGGTTTCTCTTCCTTTGTGTTAACATGATATACCCTGATTTGGGTTCCTAAACCATCCAGACAGCTAGGAGGTGGCTCAATTACACAATCTCGGTTTGGAATTAAGGGAATTTAGAACATATGTAAACCAAAATTGAACTCTCACTTTTCTTTCTCAATTCCGTGCCTCTTCTTTTGTTCTCCTTTCCCCCCTTCAGGACATGGCACGGCCAATAATCCAGTTGTTCATGTGAATTTGACAATACTACTTTTGATTTCTGGCTTCCATCTTCTTTACTCATATTTAATGCAATTATGGATCTTACACTATAGAATATCCTCCCTTAATCTGTATCGAATCAATTAATTTGTTTCCTCCTTTCTTTCCACTTGCTCTAGGTGGTCATTTTCTCCAATCTTTATAATTGTAATCCTCTTTCTATTGGTTTCTGTACTTCCACTCTAGCCCCCACTCCAACTTATTCTTCTGCAGCATGGGAGTGAGATTCATTAGCAAATGAAACAAAAACACACAACTGGTGAAAGTGGAAAGAAGAGAGATGAGGAGCCTAGATGAAAACATCAGTACTGCATAGGGTCCCTTTTCTTTCTGCTTGCAAACTGGCCAATATTTTTCCCCCCAATTATTCTCTTTTTTCCAAAATCTTCTATACACGGTAAGTAACAATCAGTATGTACTAACATTCTGACATTTCCCTGAAGCTGTGAGGCATTTTGTTGGACATTATGAAAAGATTCCAATCTGTATGTAGTCTTACCTGTCTCACTAGAAAATCACAGACGTCCAGTTTTCCAGTTTGCTGTATCTGTTGCATCACTCTTCTCCACTGGACTACTGAACTGAAGTCACAAATAGAAAAAAATATATTGAAATGTAATCTCAAAAAATTCCAAAGGATTTAAATTATAGAGCGTTTTCTGACATGTTGCAGTTTTTACATATGAATAGAAAATATACCTAGAATTATTTTATGTTTGGGAATTTTTAATTTGAAATATGCCCTAAATAACCCATGGGGCAGGCACCAGGGTGGCTTAGTTGGTTAAGCATCTGCTTTCGCTTCAGGTCATGATCCCAGGCTCCCTGGATATGTCCCTGGAACAGCTCTCTGCTCAGCAGGGAGTCTGTTTCTCTTTCTCTCATTCTCTCTCTCAAATAAATAAATAAAATCTCTAAAAAAAAAAATAGCAACCCATATGACAATGAAATAACTATAATGGGAGTAGAAAATATTTGAACTTGATTACAATAAAGACTTGCTGGATACTATATTAATTATATTTAATGTAATTTTTAAATCTTGAATGTATTTATTGGAAAATAAACCTGAAAATGTAGTGAGTTAAGTATTTTGTTTGTGTAATAACAATAATAAAATCCAAACAACATGAACCCGCAAATTCCAATACTAATATTAGGAGAGAAATCAATAAACTAGGAAAAATTCAGTCAAGAGACTCAACAAGTCAATTTGGAAAGTTAATGAATTGGTAAACTTGGTAATGAATTGGTAAAATTGGTAAAAATTGGCAAGACCAACAATAAAAAAGAGAAAGGAACAGCTAATCACTACTTGAAATTCCGAGAAAATAGCTCCACAGATAATTTAAAAAAAAAAGGAGATATTAGGTAAAACTTTATGCCAATAAATTAGAAACTGTCTTCCCAGATTTTATTTTACTTTATTTTTCTTTTTAGAGACAGAGAGACAGAGAGAGAGAGAGAAAGAGAGAGAGAGGAGAGAGAGGTGGGGGAGGGGCAGAGGAAGAGAGAGAGAGAGAGAGAATTTTAAGCATGTTTCACACTCAACAGGAGCTGGAGGCAGGGCTTGATCTCATGACCCTGAGGTAATAATTTGAGCAGAAATCAAGAGTTGGACACTTAACTGACTTAGCCAGCTGGGCAACTCCATCTTCTCAGATTTTATTGAATTAAATCTGCCAAACTGATATAAGAAGTGGGAAACATAAATAATCCAGTCAGTATAAAAAAACAAATCAATAATTTAAATATTTCCAAAAGAAAATACATGGCTTAAATGGCTTCACTGAGAATATGTAAACTGGACAATAAATCAAGAATTAATCCTCATCTTACACATATTCCTCCAGAACTATTTGTGAATTAATCTTCTGGATAGCATAACCTTGATACCCAAACCAAAAACTGACAGCAAAATATATTGAAAAAAGAAAATTATAGGCCAACCTTTGGTGTTAACATAGATGCAGAAACCTTAACAAATTAGCTACCTTAACCTAACAGTTTATTCATAAAGAAAAATTATATCGTGACCAAGTTATTTTCATAAAAGAAATAAAATTGTCATTTAACTTAGAAAATCAATGCAATTTTCCACATTAACAGATTAAATGAGAAAAGTGACATGATCTTCTCCAATAAAATTGCATTTGATGAAATTCAAAATAAAAAATTTATGATAAACTCTTCTTAACTAGGAATAAAGACTAGAATATATTGAATAATAGAAATAGAAAATTCCTTAGCCTTATAAAAGAGGACTATAGAAAGCCTCAATTAACATCACACTTAGTGAGGAAATATAGAATACATAGAGTTAAAAACCATACTATTACTTCTATTACTTATCCCCTTAAAAGAAAGCAAACGGATGTTACAAGGATTAGAAAGAGAGAAACAAAATAGCCACATTTGCAAATAAAATGACTCTAAAGATAGAAAATTCTAATTACTATACCAACTATCATAGTTAGTAATATAGCAAAATCCTGGAAACAAATTAATCACAGTTCTTTATGTAACTAATCAAAATTAATATTTTTAAAATAACTTAGACTAGTTGTCAAATATTAGGTACCTTGAAACAAATGTCATAAAATCTATGCAAGACCTTTCTGTGAAAAACAGACTATAAATCATACTATGTTACACACCTGCTTGAAATTCTTCCATAGCTTCCTTTTACACTTATGTACAAAATTTAATTGTGATGAGAATCCTAAGGGTTCCTTCATATCTAATTCCCTCCATCTATCTTACTTCTCATTCAGTTCTTTCTCTTGATCACTTTACTCCAGCTACACTGGTAATTTCTAATTCTCTAATTATGCCCAGCAAATTTCTCCCCTTGGACATCCATATTTATGCCATTTACTTGCCTGAAAATGTGATCCTTTTTGTGGCTATATCACCTTCTCATCTTTAGGTATCAGCTGAAATGCTCCTTCTTTAAGCATTCTTCCCTGATTTCCCTTTCTGAAACAGGTAACCTCTGTTACATTTGTTTTATCCTATAATGGGTTCTGCTTCTTCATAGAATGCAACCCAACTTGCAACTCTATATTCCTTTATTAATTTATTGTTGGTTGTACCTCCTATTACAACATGATTTCCATGAAGAGAACCTCGGTGTTTTATGCACTGCTATCGTGCTTGAAGCCTAGTAAGCATTCAACAAATATTACGTAGAATAATTACGTGAGACTAAAGAATACTATACCCCAGATTTGGGAGTGCTTTGTAAACACTAATAATAATAATGCTGTATTTCCCCCCATTTGGACATTGTTTCTTCCATACAACTTCTTTAGAAATGCAGGATATGATAATTCCTGCGTCACTGTGTAATACCATGAAATTCCTAGAAAACTACACCTAAATCCACCACTAATTCTAACCAGATACTTATTGTTAAATTTGTTTACCTTTTCAGAGTATTCCAAATCATCTGGAACTTATTTATCTTATAACTAGAAGTTTGTACCTCTAGACCATCTTCACCCAATTTCCCCACCCCTCACCACCCTACCCCCCTGTAACAACCAATTTGATCTGTTTCTTTGAGTTTATTTGCTTAGAGTCCACGTATAAGTGGGACCGTACAGTTTATGTCTTTCTCTGTCTGAGTTATTTCACTTAGCATGTATGCCCTCAAGGTCCATCATTTTGTTGCAAATAGCAGAATATTTCCTTTCCTTCTTCTTTTTAAATTAATGAATAGTATTTCATTTTGTGAGTGAATGTATTTTCTTTATACATTAATCTGTCAATAAGCAGTTAGGTCATTTCCACAGCATGGTTATTGGAAAGAATGCAGAAATGAACGTGGGGGTGCAGATACCTCTCAGGGATACTGATTTCATTTCCTTCAGCTATATACTGAGAAGTGGATTGTTGTGGAAACTCAGGTTTAAAGAATGATCTTGAATATACGTTTGCTTGATAAAGATACTAACTTTGCTTGGGAAGTATGTTTATTTGGAGTGGCTGAAGGTATCTAATGCAATTGTAGAGGACATTGTGGAGGTACAAAATCTTATCTTCGTTTGACTGATAGGTGCCAACACTATGTACAATTCTAAATTAGGTTTAGAAAAATGGATCCAACAGAAATGGCCCAATCCCACATGTAGTTTATGAAGATATTTTCAAGTCTACAGGTGGGTTGACACATCTGGAGGTTGGAGAATTTCCCTAACCTGAAGCTGGTATTATTACCAAATTGTGGTTTTATCACTACACAACCCCAGCCAACCTCTTGGCCTTACTTTATAAACCATGAACAATCATGAGAATATTATCTAAGCATCAGCTACATTTCCTGAAAACAGTTGAGGATAAATTATAGGCAAGGTGCTATCATTTGTCCATCTCTTGCTGATCCTAGAAATGTGCCCAATATCACTCCAGTTGGACCTTTCTAATTCACAGAGCCTACACACATTTAAGACTATTTCATGAAGATATTTTTACAAATAAAAATCTTTCTGTGCTCTGAAACTTATTTTAAACCTTTATCTAAATAAAAATATTCCTCACTGTATCTTAGAAGTCAACAGCTAGGAGAAAGTAGTTAATTTGGAAGTCACTTTGACTTTATAAAAATTTAAAAAAATATTTTATTTACTTATTTTAGAGAGAAAGAGTGTTCTCATAAGCAGGGAGAGGGGCAGAGGAAGACAGAGAATCTCAAGCAGACTCTGTGCTGAGCATGGAGCCCTACCCAGGGCTTGATCTCAGAGCCCTACCCAGGGCTTGATCTCAGAGCCCTGAGATCATGACCTGAATGGAAATTAAGAGTTGGATGCTTAACTGACTGACTTAAAAAATGTAGCAAGCGCATTATTTTACAAATGCATATTATATCAATTCTGAATAAAAATGGATTAAAAGAGGTTGTTTTTTTTTTTTTCAAAGATTTTATTCATTTATTTGACAGAGAGAGATCACAAGTAGGCAGAGAGGCAGGCAGAGAGAGGGGGGAAGCAAGCTCCCCACTGAGCAAAGAGCCCGATGCAGGGCTCAATCCCAGGACCCCGGGATCATGACCCGAGCTGAAGGCAGAGGCCCAACCCACTGAGTCACCCAGGAGCCCCTAAAAGAGGTTTTTATCAATCCTGCTTTAACTTAGAAATCTCTGCGTGTACTCAAACACTATTTTACAAGTATTTAATGTTAAGTGAATGCCAGAATCAAAACAAAGCCTTAATTGAAACTGTGAAGTGCAATCTCAAGTCCAAAGTATTTATTATTAAAAAGATCTTTACGGGGCACATGGGTGGCTCAGTCGGATAAGCTTCTGCCTTTGACCAGGTCATGATATCAGGGTCATGATCTCTTGGCATCAAGCCCTGCATTGGTCTCACTTTTCAGTGGGGAATCTGCTTCTCCCACTTCCTCTGCCCCTTCCCACCGCTCGTGCTTTCTCTCTCTCTCAAATAAATAAAATCCTTAAAAAAGTATATAGAAAAACACAAAAAACTCTTTAAACTCATCCAAGGAAACCAGCTGATGAACATAGTGAACTAAACCTGTAGGTGGATGGGTAGCATCCCATGAGCATAGCAGGAACTTGGATAACTGTCATCTTTATTTCTATGTTTGGAAAAATAATTTGGTCATTTCATCAGCATCATTAAAAAGTAACCCTATCAGGGGGCGCCTGGGTGGCTCAGTGGGTTAAGCTGCTGCCTTCGGCTCAGGTCATGATCTCAGGGATCGAGCCCCGCATTGGGCTCTCTGCTCTCTAGGGGAGCCTGCTTCCTCCTCTCTCTCTGCCTGCCTCTCTGCCTGCTTGTGATCTCTCTGTCAAATAAATAAATAAAATCTTTAAAAAAAAAAAAAAAGTAACCCTATCAGTTTTACTATAGCCAATACAAAGAACATTTATACATTTCGGCCATAGGAAACTATTGTGGCTAAAATTTGCTTTCAACAGGCAGGACTTCTCTTTCAAGGATTCTACACATTAGGAATATACTTACTTGGTATATACTGAGTGACAGATTGCTATGTGGCTTGAGTATGATCTCCATTCACCAACCCAAGTATTACTAAAATTATTATTGTGATCATGTGTGTAGGAAGTTCATACTAATAAAGGAAATGGAGGGATTTTAATTATCCTGGGATGAAAGATACCAAAAAGTGCTATTTCTTTAGCCATTTGAGAAAGCGAGGCAAAATGGAGAGGATGAAGGATAGAAGCTTTAGCCTAATTATGTGAGAAATTGTGGTTTGGTAGTTCGTGTGTAAAGTTATATGCAACATGAGTAAAAGCATTGAAACAAGCATAGTGTTTAATAGAGATGAAATGCCTTATTTTCCCTATTTTCACTGAGAGATTGTTGGACTAAATTTCCATGATTTTTTTCTAGCTCAGAATATTATTGTTGTTATACAAATTTGCCTGATAAAAAAGAAAAATGATTACAAAACACCTGTATTTTTGCCCCAGAGCATAGGAGAACTTTAAATATTTGCAATTAAATATATTTCTTCCTTTTGATTTCACATCTAAAGAGTGCTATCAGTATTGAGTGGTGTGTTTTTATCGGGCACATTTTTTTATAAGAATAAATAGTTAAAATGCTCTACATTTACAAGGACATTTTCACATACAGATATATTTATATCAACATATATTTATATCACTAGTTCCAACTCTGTAAATGCCTAAATTTCACAGATGTCTACAAAGTCTTTGTTTCCGCTATTCACACACATCTGTATTTAATATTAAAGCTATGAGAATTAACATATAATCTACTTTCCAGGATATGTTGTTGCTACATAAGCATTTTAAAAATGCATGCTGAACTATTACTGCCCGTCATTTGATGGGAAAGATTCCTTTCACTCTAAATAAATAAGCTTATTTAGGTAGAGAATTATTATTTTTTCTATTCATTTAGATTTCAACTGGAAAGGACTATACATAAACACATGACTGTTTGCTCCCGAAGCTCACTGTCATATTATAATTCCAAAGATATTTTTTTCTCCCTGATGGATTAGTCCAAATGTGTCCCAAACCTGTCACAAATCAGAAAAAGGTTAAAGATCATAAATTTCTATGTTGGACCCTCTGTCAAGTCATGTTTACTGTCAACAAAAGGTTAGGCTAGAGAAGAAAAGAATAAGGTTGATGAATAGTGCAGAATGTGTGTCAGTGCAATGAAAGAGATGGTGTGTACTTGTTTTCGGCAGTGATAAGTCGTCCAGATTTTGTCCTGTCACTCTTAGTTTTTCAAAAGCACATTGCTTTTAGGTCTGGATCCTGAACATGCCTTAAGGCACTGGGACCTGAGAAACAAATAATTCATTAATATGTCTCGTGCCAGGTCTTTGAAGATGGGGGCCTTTCCCTTTGTTGATATGTGTGCCTCACGTCACTGCATATTACCACCTCCAAACCTTTTGAGGGAACAGCTGTAATTATGCTGGTCTCTCTTACAGGGGATGGTAGTAAGGAAAACCAGAAACAGTAACATTTATTATATTATTATTCATATGTAAATGTGTTCCAATATAGAGGACTTTAAAATACAAACCAAAATAAACTTAGCCATTCATCTTCTCATACATTGGTTGAGAACTTTCGCAAAACATAAAGATAAAAATACCTACAATATGAGGACACATTTTTGTTCTACCGTTGTACGTACAGAGTGAAATGGTGGATTTCAGGGCCTCTGACTGAGCTGAACCCCATCCTCATGCTGGAAAAGAAGCAGAATTGTGATGCCTATACTCTAAACAGCCTTAAGTCCATTTTAGACTGTCTCAAAAGAGTTACAGGTGATTTTGGCCATGATAAAAGTTAATTTTTCCAGGCTATTCCAAGTGATTTTTAAGTCTGTCTGAGTGACTTACAAATACAGCAGCTAGTAGCACAGTGTCGTTAGGCCCACAAGCTTCTTCTTCCTGCCCTCTAAAGAAATGTGGTTTCCTTCCAAGTGTCTGTCCTTGACTGCATTTTGGGATGTCAAAGGCTGTTCTTATGTCAAATATCATTTTATAGATAATACTGATTCTTATCTACTTAAGCTTTAACCTTTCTCTTGAATTCACTAGATTGTATACTGTACAAAAAGGTGTTTTATTCACCAAAGCACAGTCCCTAGCACAGTTCCAGGGGTAATAGAGCCTTTGAGTGGGGAACCGAAGTTGAAAAGAAAAAAGAATAAGATAAAGTTCCATCCTAGAACTGGAGGGTGGTTTGAGCAGAACAGGGATTTGGGCTGACTGGGATTATAAGCAGAACCTCTCCTTAGCTATTAGGAACCAGGAGGACACCAGTGGAACAACAGGGCCTTGGAAATGTACAGCTGGTGGGAACAGCGTGGGGGTACCCTGTGCCATCCAATCTTAGGACCAGAGAAGACACAGCTAATTTACAGAGTTTCTGGGGGGAAAAAAGAAAGTAGATTTAATGCTGAATGTCCACTTTCTTTACCTGTAGGAGAGGAATGGCACTCTAAAGGAATTGAATTAACTTGCAAAGTTTAAAGATACTACCATGTACTCTAGCAAGGATTTTAATACTAGTCTATTTGACTCCAACATCAATTTAATTTCTTATAACTAGTACTCAAACTACAGTCCTCAGACTAGCACTACCAACATCATTTAGGGTATTATAAGAAACACAAATTTTCAGACCTCACCACAGACCTACTGATCAGAAAATATAAGGGTGCAACTCAGGAATCTGCTTTTTTTTTAACAAGCTTTCCTGGTGACCTGGATGGATGTTAATGTTTGAGAATACTTGCTCTCTACCAACCCTAATCATGAATAAACAAACACATAGCGGAATCAGACCTATCAACACCAAGAACAAACTGATGGTTTATGGAGGGAGGGAGGTGCGTATGTGAGGGGCAGTATTAAGCAAAAGCGTAAAAGGAAATGGGAGATACGAGCCACCTGTAATGGAATGAGTCAGTCATAGGAATAAAAGGCACAACATAGGGAGTATAGTCAATGGTATTTTAGTAGTGCTATATGTTGACAGATTGTACCTACACTTGTGGGGAACATACATATTATGCGCATTCAAAGGAAGAAAATATAAACTAATTCTTTAAAAAAATCACTGCCATTGATTGAGGGTTGACTGTGTCAGTTGTATCTGGGAAATAATATAGTCTCATTTGATGGATGATGAAACTGAAGTGCAGTGACAAGATATAAATTGCCCCAAATTATGTAACTGGTAAGTAGTTAGAACTAGAATTTTTATTCTTTGTTTCATATTGAAATGGGCTTAGGTAGGATCTAATGTCAGATCAGAGCACAATTTAAATAGCTTTCTTGTATGGATAGTTTAGGGTTACACACAAAAGATGATTTTTTTTTTTTTTTTACTTCTCCTCCCTCTTGATTTTGCTTAATCTGAAGCAATGTTTGACTTCAGAACTAAGGATTAACGGCAAATTATACTGCTTCTGGCATTACCAACTGATATGGAAAGAGCCCAAATGTCCATTGACTGATGAATGAATAAAGAAGATGTGGTACACACACAGTGAAATCTTACTCAGCTATCAAAAAAAAAAAAAGAAATCTTGCCATTTGTGATAATGTGGATAGAGCTGGAGTATATCATGCTAAATGAAATAAGTCAGAGAAAGACAAATACCATTTGATTTCATTCCTATGTGTAATTTAAGAAACAAAACAGGTGAACATAGGGGAAGGGAAAAAAGAGAAAGAGGAAAGCAAACTAGAAGATACTCTTAACTACAGAGAACAAATTGAGGATAGAGAGAATTGAGTGGGGAATGGGCTAGATGGGTGAAAGGTATTAAGGTTGTCACCTGTTCTGATGAGCACTGGGTTTTATACGTAAGTGATGAGTCACTAAATTCTATACCTGAAACAAATTTTACCATTTTTATGAACTGACTAGAATTTAAATAAAGACTAGAAATTAAAATAAAATCAATCATTTAAAAAATTATACTGCTTCTGGCTCAAAAGAATTTGAAAAAACTTTGTGAACAACCTAGTCTTTGAAAAAAATTTTTTTTTTCTAAGTTAGGTCTTCCAAATTTCAGCTAAGTGTTCTTTCATAATTTTCAGAATATTTCATCCAAATAAAAGAAAGATTCTTTAAAAAAAAAAAAACAGCTTGAAAAACCAAGCAGATTTAGGGTCAAATAAGGTAAAAATTTAATATTATAAATCAGATTATGGGGGCGTGTGGGTGGCTCAGTGGGTTAAAGCCTCTGCCTTTGGCTCAGGTCATGATCCCAGGGTCCTGGGATTGAGCCCCTCATCGGGCTCTCTGCTCAAAAGGGAGCCTGCTTCCTCCTCTCTCTCTGCCTGCCTCTCTGCCTACTTGTGATCTCTGCCTGTCAAATAATAAAATCTTTTTAAAAAATCAGATTATGAGTAACTTTTGTTATTACTAATTCTAAAATGCCATTTAGAAGAAATCTATGACTTTCTAAAGGATGGATTCATTTAAAAAGATAATACTAGTTTAATTTGCACTATTTATTTCACAGGTAAGTCCAAGGTAGTTTGTAACTACCTTGTAACTACATGTCTATTAGATAATATTTTAAAATATTTGTCATTGGGGGAGGAGTCAAGATGGCAGAGAAGTAGCAGGCTGAGACTACTTCAGGTAGCAGGAGATCAGCTAGATAGCTTATCTGAAGATTGCAAACACCTACAAATCCAACGGGAGATCGAAGAGAAGAAGAACAGCAACTCTAGAAACAGAAAATCAACCACTTTCTGAAAGGTAGGACTGGCGAAGTGAATCCAAAGCGACGGGAAGATAGACCACAGGGGGAGGGACCAGCTCCCGGCAAGCAGCGGAGCAACGGAGGACAAAATCAGGACTTTTAAAAGTCTGTTCCACTGAGGGACATCGCTCCAGAGGCTTAAGCGGGGTGAAGCCCACACGGGGTCAGCGTGGCCTCATGTCCCGCAGGGTCACAGAAGGATCGGGGGTGTCTGAGTGTCACAGAGCTTACAGGTATTAGAACGGGGAAGCCGGCTACAGAGACAGACCTGAGGAGTGAGCTCACAGCTCAGGGTTACCTTGAACCGGTTGCAGGCTCCGTCAGCTCGGAGCGCGACCGAAGGCCAGGGTGACAAGAGTAATTGGGCCCTGTTCTCTGAGGGTGCACTGAAGAGTGGGGCTCCGGGCTCTCGGCTCCTCCGGGCCTGAGACCGGGAGGCCGCCACCTTCATTCCCGTCCTCCAGAACTCTACGGAAAGCGCTCAGGGAACAAAAGCTCCCGAAAGCAAACCTGATCGGAATACTCAGACCAGCCCCGGGTAAGGGTGGTGCAACTCCACCTGGGGCAAAGACACTTGAGAATCACTACAGCAGGCCCCTCCCCCAGAAGATCAACAAGAAACCTAGCCAGGACCAAGTTCACCTACTAAGGAGTGTAGTTTCAATACCTAGGAGAGCAGTGGAATTCCAGAGGAGGAGAAAGCAAGGCATGGAACTCATGGCTTTCTCCCCATGATTCTTTAGCCTTGCAGTT